>NW_022196912.1:64925075-64937468 GCF_008632895.1 Mastomys coucha
ATGGAGAGACTGTATGAGGGATGGGAGGTTCAGGTACCATTATGGAGAGACTGTATGAGGGATGGGAGATTTTAAGAGCCAGCAGGATGGGGAGTTTGCTGTGAAACTGTCTCCTAGGAACTTTGGACGTTACACTCAAAATCTCACCAACCCAACCCAAAGGCCTGAACATGGCCTAAGCACAGATGGGGTTGATGTTGTCAGAGAAACTCGAGTGTGTGTGTAGAAAAAGGTACCATGTCTCCGCCTGTCAGCTGACAAACTCCGCACTCAAAGGATAGCCATCTAGGCCCAGTGTTAGGGGAAGAACTTTTGACCTTTGTGCATGTCTCCTGGAGCCTGTTGTTTGGGAAGATGCTTCAGCTGGGAGAGAAGTTTTGTTTTTTCTGTTGGGGCCAATGCTTGGGGGTAGTTTAACCGATCAAACCCATGAAACAAGAGACTTCCAAACCACCACAAAGAAAACATGTCCGTCAGGGTGGAAGAAAGAATACTGATCTGTCTATGCCTCCAGAGAAACTTTACAAAATCATTGTTACAACACATGATCAGAGAGTATGCAAGTAAACTGGAGAGTGGGATAATGGAGATATGGAAAAGTTGAAAATCTAATAACAGCACTAATAGCATTTTATTGGCTTTGGCTATTTTTTGTAGTACTCATCTAGTTCCTAACACATGCAATTTGTTGTGATTTCTTTTCTCATTTTAAGTAAACATACATATTTGAAAAAAACAAACAAACATGGCCTAATCAAAGCAAACAATAAATAAACATGTCAGAGTGAATGGGGTTGAGAGGGGAAGAGCAAGAGGGCTCAGCAATACACAAAGCCATACAAGCTACTAAGGAATGCTGAGAGTGGAAAAATAGTCTACCCCAGGGAAGAACATACCATTGGTTATCCAATAACAAGCTGCCAACCTTGAAAATACGTATGCAATGACCAGGCAGTGGTGGTGCACACCTTTAATCCAAACAATTTGGAGGCAGAGGCAGGCACATTTCTAAGTTCAAGGCCAGCCTGGTCTACAGGGTTAGTTCCAGCACAGCTTACACAGAGAAACCCTGTCTTGACAAAGCAAAAAAAAAAAAATGCAAGTAACACTACAGAGACTCTCAATAGGTTATAATTAGGTGTGTGTGTGTGTGTGTGTGTGTGTGTGTGTGTGTGTGTATGTGTGTGTGCATGTAACAAGTTGAAAGACAATTCAGAGAAGGAACTGGGAAATTTTGGAGAAAAAAAGAGGAAGGGGAAATGATGTAATTATAGTTCCAAAACAAAAATAAATGTTTTAATGTAAAAAATGAATTCAAAACACTTAATTTAATGTTTAATACCACAATGAAGAAGAGCACAAACCTAGGCATAGCAGGAACCAGAAAGCAGAGCCAGAATAGTGACTTAGAGAATCCAGCTGTGCCTAATGGGCTCTGTACAGTATGAGGAGGAGAGAGAAGGAAAAGGAGCCAGGAAGGGTAAAGAGCCATAGACATGGATGCTGGGGTTCCAGGACCCACTGGAACCTTTCTTCCTGAGTGAGCCTTTGTGAGAAGTTGGAAAAGCCCATGGACCTTCATCACTTCATGGAATCTATGACTTAATCTTTGTTTTAATATCACCAAATCTGATATAAAGGAATTCATGGAAAAATTTTAACTCCATGTATATCAGTCAGTATTGAGAGAATATGTTCATTTTGTAATAGATAGTAGCAAAGATCAGGAAAAATTCCCAATACTCATTTCTAATGCATATTAATATTGTATCTTATAATAAAAAGACAATACATTTTCAGGATGGGATGACGTCTGAAATATATGGCAATGTAACTAAGTTCTGCCCCATAAGATTTGAGCAAAGAGACATGATTCTAATGGAGGATTCTTAAGTCTTCCTTTTTCTTTCAGGCGTGGTGCCAATTTGAACATGGGGTTAGTAGGATGTGGAAGACTGACAGTGAAATAAAATGTATAGAACGCCATGTTCTTTTGCTGGGTCATCAGCCAGGTTAATTATTTCAATGACAAAGACATGATAGCTCCTACTATCATAGACACTACTATTAATGTCTCTATTGAAACTGTTCAACAAATATCCATGCTAAAACGCTCCTGTATTATGGAATTAACTTTTAGCACATGGACTGCAACAGACTATAAATCATGGCAGATGCACTTGAGTCAAATTACACAGAAGCATTCTACCAATGACTTCTCACCATGGCGGCCAAACATAAAGCCAATTACTGAGACAGAATGAAATTAAAGGCAGCACTGGTAATGAGCATGCTGGAAATGAGCTCATGGAAATACATAACAGAGGAAGCTGTGATCTTAGAGGCATTTGAATTTGCTTAGCATATTTAGTATACAAAAAGATTACTTAATTGGAAAGTAGGTGGCATGCTAAATGAAGATTAGGTCAACATTAAGAGTATTTTTTTATATCTCATAATTAAAAGGCAATCTAGATGCCTTGATCCAATAACATTTCAGACAGGATGAGACTGTCTGTCCTTAAGAGGGAGAAAAGATTGTGATATGAGAATTTGAATCCTTCATCGGAGCAGACTTTTCTGAGTGATGGGTCAGGTAGTTCGTGCTAGTTTTATGACCTTTGGGTGGTAGGGCTTCAGGTGCTCACATTGTCTTTGCCATTGCAGGTCATTCTGTAGTAGCATCTTGTCTCTCTAGGAGGACAGCACAGAGTGTAGTGAGTTTGGCAGGCTCATTTTCAATCATGATTTGTACCTCCTTTCTTTTTTTTCTGGGGCCTCATACTAATATTTGGAAGAGCATCTATTGAAATATATTTCTAAACTGGGAAAAAGCTATTCTGAAATGGTATAATCTTACATTATTTGGCTGGAATGGGATCAAATTAAAGCAACAAAATATCTAATTTCCAAATGTTGGAAATTGGTGCATTATTACCAGAAAGATCATGAAATTCTTTGTTTAAATTTTGTTCTATAGTTCTTTAGTTACTTTCAAGAAGTGAAAAATAGTAGAACAATATTGACTGCCAATCCAGCTAAGGTCCTTAGTCCTAAAATCAGAAGATTTACATCAATGTCTGGGTGAGTGGAAGTTACAAAGATAAAGACCTTGGAAGAGGAAAATGTGAGTCAGAATAGTATACAGGAAAGTGTGCCAGAACACCACAGAGAGGAGGACTGTGGTGGGCTTTAAATTTTCTTATTTAAAAAATTTTATATATGTATATATTTCTTAAAGATGGTCTCATTACGACATGCCCTTATATACATACAATGTACTAAGGTTATTATCGCCCATGAGTCTTTCTTACGGAGTCTTGCTATATCTAGGGAGACCTTGAACTTGTAATCCTCTTTCCTTAGTCACCAGTTAGGATTACAGATACACACTAAAATTGATACAATTATATATTTTACATCATCATTTTTACATCATCATTTTTTGTCTTCTCAGTGCTTCTTAAAAATGTTCTGTTCAAAGTCGAATATAAAGCTTGAGATGGACTCTAAAATAAACAGGGTATGCTCTAGTATTAAATATGATGTAGTCACTATACTTTACTAAGATGTTAGAAATTCTACCCCAGAAAATATTTTAAAGAAAATATATAATTTAATGTTAATTTCTAGTAACGTCCCTTTTCAAAATCACATACAGAGGCAGAATCAAGCAATCCTGGCACATGTGTAATGCTAGAGATGGGGTGAGGTTTCAAGTCCACAAATACAACACATCCCCATAAAGTTGGGCTAAGATCAACCATTTGAATTTCTTCCAAACTGAAAGATTCACATAGAGTCCGTGTTTAAGCATGATCTCAAATCTTGTTTGTCAAAACTGTACCACCCATTTACTAAATAATTATTATTATCCATTCAATTTGAGTTTATATAAATTTTAAAATGTATTTTTTAAGTACATATGATTCCATCAAGTGCAAATATACTTGCTTATCTTTCTATAGTTTTACACTATGAAGTAAAGCTTGACACAGGCATTTTTTTATTTATACTTAGTCATCAATAGTCTATAACATTGTCATTGATACTACTAGGGTTCCTCTGAAAACCAAGAGATTTTGTTGCTATTTGGGACTTTAGAAAAATAGCTCCAGACTCAGTTTTTGATTGCTTGTTTTGTCTTATTTATTTGTTTGTTTTTAATTTTCACACATTGGTCACCCTTCGATATGCTTCTTCATCTCTGAACTTAACAACCTAGCATGGAAAATAATTGGGAAAAAGTTGTCCATACTGAACATGTGCATCCCTTGTTTTCTAACATCATTCTTAAAACAACATAGTGTACTGGTATTTTGACTAGCACTTGTATTAACTTGAATATTATCAACATTCCTTGAGTAATGTGCAGTATATGGGAAGACTTGTAAAGATTAGATAAGATACTGAATAATTTTATATCAAATATTCAAGTACCCCTGCCCAAAAATGCATTTAAAAGGGACAAAGTGGTGGTACTGGAACCAATCTCTTGACAAGAGGGAGTGTAGTATCAAAATTCAGATATAGTTCAAAGAAGGAGAAACTTCTATTTTAATATTCTGTGACACTATATAATTAATATTAAGTATGTCTTATCAATCAACACTAATTTCTTTCAAACTGGTAAAATATATAGTTTGTAAAATAAGAGGAATCTTGAAATGTACTAATATCATTGTTATGAAGCTATAGAAAAATAATGACAAAGCTAGATTTTTTTCTGGATATAGTTGGAATGCGAGGAAAAGCCTCAAATCTTCATTCTTTTTGACATTTTAAAAAATTTCTCCTTATCTTTTAGTGAATTAAAATCCATTTTTCCTAACAGATGGTATTAAAATAGAATAATAAATATAATGTGGACTTACATTTAGCTCTAGACTAGTTTTATATAGAAAAACGTTTTGGAATTATTAAAGTATTTTTACTTAGTACATACTTGATATTCTATTATACATCAGAAAGCAAAATCAATAAAGGTTTTCTCTTTTTATACCAAGAGTAATTGTGAGTTATTCGCTCCAACATCTCCATGTTTTATGCTGTATTTTCAAGAAGAATGCTTGTGGAATAAAGTTAAAACTACACAGACACCTTGCTCTGTTTTTTATGTAAATTAATTCAAGATATTTATCAGTGAATAAATAAGTGAATATCTAAAATTGAAGGCTATGGATATTTAACTCACTTTCTATGGTTGTTTTCCAAATAATTCAGAGTGCAAAGCAATGAGAAATGTGTAAACCCCAAGAAGGGGTTTTTATAAATCCTCTGAAAGAAGCCTTCTGTTCTTTAGGTTGTATTCCAAAGAATACATATTAACACAATATCCCAAAGCAGCATTCTTCTAAACCTTTTGTGATTTTTCTTTGCTTACTGCCCAAACTTGTAGATTTGTCTACATTATCTATTTCTCAGTTATTATTCTTCAAGTATCTTGAGATGATTGTCACGGCAAATTGAAGGTTTTAGAAGCTAACTTAATGATAACTTGATTTGGCTCATCACTGATAGAGATGCAAAAGACATGTATGACTCAGATATTTACAACACAGCATTATGGCTTCATCCTCCTACACTTCTCTGTATTATAACTGTTTACCCAAGAAAACACATCATCTGTTATCTTTTATCTTTATGTGCTATATTTTAACCCTTATTCTGTTTCATACATACTTTCTCTTAACCATGAAGTGCCTCTTGGATTTCCACCCAGTATTAACTAATGTTCTTTATTTTTGGTTGTACCAAGGAACACAAGGAAATGCCATGTTGACATTCTTCATTCATGGTGCAGTTGCTATTTCCTCCGATTCAGTGAGTACAAACTTACCACTACAATTTTAAATGCAAATTTTAACATATCAATGTTTCATTTTTTTCTCAAGATTTGGTTTTTCTATATTTGCTTTAATACCATAGGATACCAAATTATTTTGGTTTTTAACATTAAATAATAACAATAGTAATTGTTAAAAATTTTCACATTTTCACAATTAAAATTTAAGAAGTTAGTGGAAACTTTGTGTTTTGATTTTGTGAGAAAAATTTTACAAGCCTTCCAGATTATCAACTATAATAATTTGAATTAAATTTTATTTTATCTAATGTGCATAGCTGTTTGTTTTTGTGGAGACAGTTGATGCTTTGCTTTATGTTTTGGCAAGGCTATTTGTGCACCATTTTGGAGTACCTAGGATGGCCAGAGAGATTTAGGATACCCTGTAATTGGAATTTCAGAAGCCTGTGAACCTATCACATATGTATGCTGGGACCTGAATGCCAGATCTGCTCTGTTGATACATCTCTCTAGCCCCAAGAAATATAACTTTTAGATCATTTCTTTTTCATTATCTTATTTGAAGGATCACTTAAACATTTAATATGTGGTGGTTTGTTATGCATTTATCATTGTAGAAATGTTCATTAGGATCTTAAAGAACCTCAAACACCAGCCTCAGCTCTGTCGCTGACTGCATATTAAGAAAATGACTTAGTGTTTTTCATTTTAAATTGATATAATTATGTGTTGTCCTGATGTTGACACTATTTGGTTACAGCTAGTACAAAATACTGTATATCCTCAACTTCTTTCTTTTTCCAATAAATGTCTTAGAAAAGATGTACTCCCATTTCTTGTCATCTTGCTCATTCTTTTTAAACCACACCTACACATATGTACATAAGAACATCCAATATTTCTTTTCCCCTCCTCTAGATATATAATTAAGAAAAAAAAATGCCTTTTCCATTTCTTTACAGTCTTTGTCCCAGTATTTTCCCTTCATCTCCTCTTCCAAACAAATCTGGTCAGATTGTGGGTTCCCAGAGTCAAAGAAACAGACCTTTGACAATTTTTTCCATGACAAATGTGACAAATTATAAAACTGGAGCCATGATTTTTGCCACCTTGGCTGTGCTTAGAAGTCTCTGTATTCTGGGACATCTTCCTTTTCCTGCTTACATCTGTTTATTGCTCTATCAGAAATATCTCTGAGCAGATACTTCTTCAACAGCAAGCCCTCACTTTGAGTTATTCAATGGAAATGGCATGATGATTCAGTCTTCCAAATGATAAAAAGTAGTTAGTAAAAAGCTATTTCTTTTTTTAATTGGATATTTTATTTGTTTACATTTCAAATGTTATCTTCTTTCCCTTTTTCACTCCAGAAACCCCCTATCCTGTCGCCCCTCCTTCTGTTCTATGAGGATGTGCCCCAACCCACCCACTCACCCACTCACCCACTCACATACTCCTGCCTTCCTGCCTTTGCATTCCCCTATACCAGGCCATCTAGACTTCAGGGGACCAAGGGCCTCTTCTCCCGTTGATGCCCAACAAGTCCATCCTCTGCTACGTATACAGCTGGAGCCATGGGTCCTTGCATGTGTACTCTTTCGTTGGTGGTTTAGTCCCTGGGAGATCTGATTGATTGATATTGTTGTTCTTCCTATGGGGTTGCAGTCTGATTGATTTAATACTATTTACTGTAGCAGTCTTTTTTTTTTTCAGAGTAAATACAATTGACTTAGTTTATGTTCGGGGTTAAATAAGTTGTGCCATAGCTGGCAACTATCATGTGAAAAAATTTGGCATTCTTTTTAAGAAACTATTATTATTATTTTCATTCAATGCTTCATAACACGACTGTTTTGCATATACACTGTCAATAATAGGATCTTGAACTTTAAAATGCATCTTTCCTGAGAAGGACTCAAAACATCTCCGTATGTAATATCATCAGGTCTTGTTTGTTTATATTCACCTTTTTTCTCAGATCATCTTAAACTGTTTACATATATAGCAAAGTAACAGCTCAATATAAGCACTGTACAGAAGGATGGATAATAAAAGATATAAAAGAAAGGAGCTCTGGGCTGGATTGTGGGATGAGTGGGTGAGGAGAACTAGTCCTACTGAAGGATGAGGTACTAGTTTGGGGGTCCAGTAGGAGGGACTTTGTCCATTACCTGAAAGGTATTATTATTATTATTATTATTATTATTATTATTATTATTACTACTATTATTACTATTAATTACCTTGAGTCTCTCTCTTGCTTTGGTATTTGGTACTGAATCTTTATTTTTAGCAACTATAAGAAAGTCAAAAGATTGACATCATTTTGAACAAACATACAAGTCTTTGAAAATGAACCAGTACACAGACAAAACTCAGATCAACCTGGAATTTGATTTCACAGTAATCTACAGAAAATTTTAAATGCTCCCTAAGAGGTTTTTTTATGGATTGCTGTGATATAATGTAATGATTTCCTTAATCTTCCAACTTTTGCCACACGAGGCTTTAGGCTGAGGGACTTTCTTGGTAATTTTTTCACAGTATTTACAACAGTCAATAAACACTATAATCTATGAAGAGTATGAATTATTGAATTTAGTGTAATGTATATTTTATACAATCTTATAGAAAAAAATATCTAAACAGATATTGAGTAATTCAAACTGTAAACCTGTGTCAGAGTATTAGAAATAGAACAACCAAAGCCGGGTAGTGGTGGCACATGCCTTTAATCCCAGCACTTGGGAGGCAGAGGCAGGCGGATTCCTGAGTTCAAGTCTAGCTTGGTCTACAGAGTGAGTCCCAGGACAGCAAGGGCTACACAGAGAAACCCTGTCTCGAAAAAATCAAATGAATAAATAATAAATAAATAAATAAATAGAACAACCAAACTTAAAAGTAATTTGCAATATGATTGTTAATTTTAAGTAACTACTATATAAGGAGAGACACTGTAACAGAATATTGAAATAGATTTCTTCCATTTTCATTTTTTTCATTTTCATGTTCTGAACAGCTGTCAGTCAAAAGGTCAGAATAAGCATTAGCATCAATGACATCAGGTTCCTAAGACCAATCTCATAAGTATATTCCTTCCTTTTGTCCTTTAAAAAAACATGTTGAAATGCATTACATCCAAATTAGTCATTTACATATTAAAACTAACCAATTGGTTAGTATTCATCATATTCTTTAACTATGAAAATATAGAGGTATTCCTATAATTAGTTTTAATATAAATATAACACCAGTACCCTTCTGAAGACTTTTTAAAATAAATATATATTTCACTTTAATCAAAATATGGTAGGGTTCATCACGAAAATAGATAGTCATATAAATATAAGATTGTAAATATATTTTAAAATATCTAAGACTTAATTCTTTCATTTTTCCATCCTCCTCCTTAAATATATCAATAAATTCGATTACATAAAGAAACAAATGGCATATATTGAAACCACAAACCTCCATATAAATGACAAACCCTTACCAGTAGAATTAGAATATGTAATAGTTTCAGATTTCTAAATTTATCAAAGCTAGTTCTTCTTTAGATGCCTTTTCTGAGTGATCAGTAAAATGTGTTTGAAAAAAAAATGAATTATTTGGGGTTGATAAAAAGCATTAAAGATCAGTCTTTTTTTTTTAAACATAAGCATCTTGTTTCTTTTCAAAAATAGTACACATGCAAATGTTTCTGCTGGAAGAGAAGTGTGGAATATTGATAAACACTCCAATACAGCAGGTTATTTGTGCTAATATAATTAAGAGATCTAGAGTTTAATTGGGGGAAAACTCACTGAGAATGAAATCAGTCAATAAATATTTATTGACCATCTGTTCCATATTACCTATACAGAGCAAGAGGCTTTAGGTTTAGGGATAAAGAGATTCATTTTTAATTATGTGTCTTGGGATCTCTCTTTTAAGGACATTAAAACTTACTTTTCTCATTGGAGTCCTAAGTAAAGGCTACTCTAGTTTTAAAAACAGTAGCTTGCCAAGTAAATTATAAATCAAGATGACTTAGAATTCCAGATGCCTTGGTGTTTCTCTGATGAGTTAATAAATACTGTGATGTGGCTAAGATGGGTTAGGACCCACTGTAGAAAGTGTCTACAGTAATACCTGAAATGGCCACTGCCATTGTTTTATCCTTGCTAACCAGCCATCCACTCTTAAAGGTATATATTAAAGGTATAGGCTAGTAGAGTGTGGCCACGCAGCTCCTCAATTCTGAGCACATCGCCAGTCTTCCTCTTTTTCTTTTCCTTGAAAGGAGGTGAAAATATGACAGCTCAAGATGAAGAAAATTTTCAAGATAAAACAGACACCATTTTGTGCCCACTCAGTCATCTTTCCAGGGTCATACATGTGTAAGTAGCTGTTTGTTTATAGTCAAGACCTTCTGTGGGTAAATCTGGCAGGATATCAAAGACATTTAGCATAGATATTTCATTTTCAATGCATGTGTCTATTTTTTCCCCTGTTGATGAACCAAATATAACACATGCCGATGATTTTTAGGAATTTATTTTAAATCCTAAGTGTTTTTCCTTCTTTTCTTTTTCTGAATGTTCACAGTAGCTGGGAGACAAGTGTTTACTTACCACTTCCCTCCCAACATAGCTTTGAGTGTCTGGGCGAACAAAACACAAGACTGTGTATTATTTTCTTTCTTCTGTGTTTCCATGACTGTACCCATCTAGTTATTAATCACAGAAATAGTGATTAAATTTATCAATTTTTCATCATTTTGGTATCAATATTCTTTGTGCATAAAACATCAGAAAATGGGCTTTGGAACCCATGAGACCTGTTTGGGGGTGATAGTTTTCTCTGTCATTGAAATGGCCCTTGGGAAACCATTCAATGATTCAAAACCTTAATAGCTTGTACATTAAAACCAAGTAATAAATATGTTCATTTTATTTGAGATGTCTGAAGATCAAATGAGATAACCTATGCAAAGGGTTTAACTTACTGTTTAACATACATAAATGTTTGATAAATGTCAAAAATGTCTTTTTATATCAACAATCAGTTTGAACAATAGATCTGAAATTTGGCCAAGAATTTCATATTAATAGATTTAGTAGTACTACATCCATGAAAAAAATCATAATTTTGATTAATAGGGCTAAACCAAAAAGTAGTAATTTTCTCTTCTTTTTTTAATCTTCCCATTTCTGATATTTTCTAACCAGAATAATATTTTCAACACTCTTTCCTTTCAGTTACAAAACGTATTGGTATTTATAGTTGAGGCTTTACGTCAAAGTGGCCTCCATGTAACAATGTTTGACTCTGTTTGTTTTGAAATGTCTTGACCCAGTTTGAGTCCTGGCTAGTGGCTGGTCTGTCCCCCCTTCTGAGTAGTTGATTAGCTCAACACTTCAGCCACACTCCATGGCACTGTGCATCTGCCACAAGTGCCACAGGGACAAATAAGAGCTAATAGGGTGAGATCGCATACCCTAGATCCCTGGAAATAACCCGAATTAGTCAATCCACAGGGAACCCAAGGTGCCTGAATAGCTCCAGTCACCTGCCAGAGCAATATTAAGCTGTCTACTGGAGCTTACTGGAGCTCTACTGTCTATTGTCCCAAATGCTGCTTCATTTCTGGTCTGTTACCACCTTCTCTCTTGGGAAGGTGTAAACAACAGAGTTCTGCCTCTTCTCTCTTCAGGCATCATTTGTTTTTTGTTTGTTTTGTTTTGGTTGTTTTTTTTTTTTTTGGTTGTTTACTTTTTCCAACACCAAAAGTCTTTTCCTTTGTATAAGAACCCATTCTTTATTTTTCTGTATGCAGAGCTTGGGATCAAATTAGGGCCTCACGCAAGCTCTCTGCAAACTAGGCTTGCTCAGCACTCTTCAAATATGTTATATTTAAAATGTTGACCAGCCCAGTGACTTGGGTTCCTTCCAGTCTGTCTGGGCTGGTGTCCAGAGCAGACTTTGGGCACAACTTCTGCAGCCAGTCCCACAACACCCAGAGGAAGTTCCACTCCCAGGCGCTCTGACACACCCAGGATCAGAGGTGAGGAGGAACCAACATCTGTCCCAACACTAGGAGTAACTGGAACCAGCGAGACCAGGCACACAGGAACTCCACCAGCTCAGTGACTCGGCTTCCTTCCAGTCTCTCTGGGTTGGTGTTCTGAGCACACCTTGGGCACAAGCTCTGCAGCCAGTCCCACAACACACAGAGAAAGCCCCACTCCCAGGTGATCTAACAAGCCCAGGATCACAGGGTCACAGAATCACAGGATAACAGAGACAGCTTGACTCTGAGGAGTTCTGACACAACTAGGATCACAGGAAGGACAGGCTCCAGTCAGATTTCGTAAGGGCAGGTAGCACTAGAGATAACCAGATGGCAGGGGCAAGCATAAGAAAATAAACAACACAAACCAAGGTCACTTGGCATCATCAGAACCCAATTCTCTTACCGTAGCAAGTCCTGAACACACTATCACACCACAAAAGCAAGATTCAGATCTAATCATCATCACTTATCATGATGATGATACAGGACCTTAAGAAAGACATAAATAGCACCCTCAAAGAAATACAAG
>NW_022196912.1:64938669-64955723 GCF_008632895.1 Mastomys coucha
TAGGGAGGTGGCTTGTAAGAGAACAACAAAGTGAGACTGAATGCTTTGCTTGACTTTTGTAACTCTTGAATCAAGTTTGAAGAAGAGGACTTCATAAGTTACTCTTTCTCTGAGATCAATGCTTTTCCAAATTATCACAGCTAATAAACCAGATTCTTACCCTCACCTAATGTCTGTGCCAGCCTCCAAGCAGAACCATTGTTCATTGAAACAGTTGGTGAATGACTTTATGGATAGACCATCTTAATACCTACACCATTTCTTAAATGAATGTAACCTGTTCTCTGTGGGCTGAGAATGAAGTCACTCACTCAAGTCAAATAGCTTTGAACATAGCAGTCCAAAAATCGAGCCTACAATTCAGTTCTTGGTATAGCAGAACTATCAACTCTCAGCTTAGCTACAATGGAGGTAAAATCCTTTGGTGATGTGAGGGTCATTGAAATTCAGCCTTATTACAATGAAATTCAATGTCGTAAGAGCCAAGATTTTATACTCTACTAAATACAAAACAAACAAAAAGACTTTATATATTTATGTTCATTTAAGAAAATACTAGTAGTGATGTATTATTTTAAAATATACAGCTAATATGTTTGGAGTTATTTAAAATTTATATTGAGAAAAATATATTTTCACTATTGCTGTAGATGAGCATCTACATAATATTGTTAAATTGATTGTTGTTTTATATCAAACAACTTTGTAATACTTATTTTTATTGTTATAATAGTTTATAAATTTTAAGGAATATGACAAAAAAGATATTGTAGGTATTGAAGTGGGGGTATCTGGGAGGAGTGAGGGTACAAAAGGGAAACAAGAATGTGATTCAATTCTATTTACTTAAAATATGTTTTTAAATGTTAACAAATTCAGATAAATTGAAATAATAAAACTTTTCTCATCATAATGCAATAAGTTTTTAAAAAACTGAAAATAAAGCCATAGCTAACTTATAGTGAAGTTTTGTATAGATAAATCCAGTCAATATTTTTTCTTCTGTCCTAGCACCTATAATAATTTGTTAGTTCCCTTTTTATGACCTTTGGTTAATTGTTTTACAACCTCTTAGAAAGTGTTCTGAGTAGGAGAAAGTCTGATTACTACCTAAGAGCAATTAACTGGTGATACTTGGGAGACTGGCAGAGTTCTCATTGCAATCTTGACTATCAGAAAAGGACCTAATACCAGTCCTGCTATAAAAGAGCTTAATAATCACTGATATAATTTTAGGAATTCTTATAGGATCATCATTAAGACTTAAGAAGTCATCTATTTGTCTATATAGCATCACTACTAGATAGTACATCTTCATTGATCTCCAGAGAACTGTTCCAAAGGGGTGGGTTATTACTTAATGATTGTTATATATGATTAATAATTACAGGAAAAGCATATCAATAGCAGAAATCTTTCCTGAAATGAATCCCTTACAGTCTTGCTTAATAAGGTGAACCTGTCGCAGATTATACAGTAATCCAAAGTAGGCCATCTCAAGCTAGTTATTAGCTTGTCACATTGTGGCTCCTGATGAACCATGTAAATTGAGAACATACCAGGATTAATATAGTGTCCCAGTGAAACAAATATTTCACTTCAGGTGAGTTTTAATCCAGAATATTACACAAACAGCACTAATAATGTCTTTGCTTCCCTAAAAATAAAATAAAATAAAATAAAATATTTGTGCTCTGATATCAAATGGAAATATTTTGTTCTAAGTTAATGATGTTTTGCTTTAAATATTTACTTTAACCATTCTCAGGAACAATGCACAGTCGACCTAAGAATTAGTGGAATATGTGTTTATATAGATATACATACATACATGCATGTGTGTAATACTAATAATTTAGAAAGATCATGAATTTTGGCAGTAGGGACACAGAAGGACTAGGAATAGAAGGGAAATGTCGGGGGAGTGTAGTGTAGTGCTCAAAAGTAAATTTCTCTAAAGTTAAATTATTAAACAAAAACATTAGTTACTGCTTGAGAATGTTAGGAAGTATTTAAAATATCATATGGTGTATCTCATGAAAATGCATATGATAGGAAAGTTCAGAGAATAGAGAAGACACTTAGGCATGAAAACAAGAGATGTGTCTGTCATAACTCCCAGAGACAAGGATTCAAAAGAATCTGACTTGGTCAGTATGGTTAGAATTGAAACAAGGAGATGCAGGTTTTTTTTTAGAAGTAGATTAAGTTAGTGGAGTTTTAGATAGATTGGGCTTGGAGACTGTGTAAGGAATTGGTGATGTACACCTCTGGAATTTCTGGGTGCAGCAGGCTCCTTGCCCTTCCTGACTAAACAGTGCTAAATGAGGCTGCTCTGTCTGTAAGCCACTAGAAGACTTTACATGTCTCAGAGGATGTGGTTAGGTAAGAAATTGTAGTGACTCCAATGGATGGTTTGAAATTGGTGAAGATATGATCAAAGAATACTGGAGGAAATGAAACAGACACCTTTCACTTGACAAGAGTTTAGTGTTTACAGTCTGCTCATTTCTACTTAGTCCTTCTATGAATTTAGGTAAATGGATTCCATAACACTTTTAATTTATCTGCTTACATAGATCTGAGAGAATAGCTTCAAGGACATAAATAACAAAATCCATAATGTCAGTAATAGTATGCTTATGGTTTATTATTTCTTCCTGATGTAAGTTTCTTAGATTCATATTGAGCAACCAGAGATAGGAGACCTATTTGAACTAGTGAGAGACGGGGACCAAACATACCAGGCTTAGAAGCTAAGAAATAATCGAGCAAAAGATTATTTTAAAGAATTTTTATCCATGCATTAAAGACACATGATAGTATCTACTTATCAGTGAGTACATATGATGCATGTACTTTTGGGTGTGGGTTACCTCATTCATGATTATATTTTCTAGTAGCATCCATTTACCTATAAATTCATGATGTGCTTGTTAATAGTTGAATAATATTCCATTGTGAAAATGAACCACATTTTCTGTATCCATTCTTCAGTTGAGAGACATCTAGGTTGTTTCCAGCTTTTATGAATAAGGCTGCCATGAACATAGTGGAGCATGTGTCCTTGTGGTATGGATGAGCATCTTTTGGGTATATGCCCAGAAGTGGTATAGCTGGGTCTTCAGGTAGAACTATTTCCAACTTTCATAGAAAACACCAGGTTGATTTCCAAAGTGGTTATGCAAATTTGCAGTCCCACCAAGAATGGAGGAGTGTTCCTTGTTCTTCACATCTTTGCCAGCATGTGCTGATAAGTGTATATTAGCCATAAAGTACAGAATACCCATGGTATACTCCACAGAACCAAAGAAGTTAAACAAGAAGGAAGGCTCAAGTGAGCATGCTTGAATCTCACTTAGAAGGGGGAACAAAGTCTTGGGAGGCAGAGGGTGGAAAAGTCCTGGGTAGGGAAGGGGAATTGAAAGCAAGATCAGATGTGGGAAGAAACAGGAGAGAGTCATAGAGGGCCAAGAGAATGAATGGAAATAAGCAGCTGCTTGGGGTGAGGGGCAATGGGGAAAATCTCTAAGAAGTCCCAGAGACCTGGGATGCAGGAGGCTCCCAGAAGTCAATGTGTGTGACCTTAGAAGAGATGCCTAACAGTGGGGACTTGGAACCTAGAGAAGTTACCTCCTGTAGTCAGGCAGGATCCCCATTGGAGAGATAAGTGCACCAACCCGTCCACAAAACTTTCAACCCAAAATTTGTCTTGTCTGAAAGCAATGCAGGGACAAAGATGGAGCAGAGACTGAAGGAATACCCAGTCCAATTTGAAACCCATCCCATGGGCAAGCACCAACCCCTGAAATTATCAATAGTACTCTTTTATGATGACAGACAAGATGCCTGTCATAACTCTTCTCTGAGAGGTTCTTCTCAGCAGCTGACTGAAACAAATACAGATACCCACAGCCAAACATTGGATGCGGTCTTGAACTTTATGCAAGAATTGGGGGAAGGATGAGGTCCTGAAGGGAATAGCAACCCCACAGGAAAACTGACAATGTCAATTAACTTGGACCCCTGGGAGCTCTCAGAGAGGGAGCCACAACCAAAGAACATATTCAGGGTAGACTAAAGCCACTGGCACATATGTAACAGAGGAACTGCCTTGTCCTTCCTCAGTGGGAGAGAAAGTGTGTCTAATCCTTCAGAGACTTACTGTGTCAGTGTAGGGGCCCACTGGAGGCAAAGGGGATGGGGAATGAATACAGGGAATCTGTGAAGAGGGACTGGGAGAAGGCTGCATAGGAGATGTAAATCAATCAATTAATCAATTAAAAATACGTGGCAATAAGAAACCAGAGAAAGTTTTTGTTCAATAGACTGCATAAGGTTTATATACCAGGTCTTTGTGAGGAAGAGATGCACTTAGAGCAATGGAATTGGGAGAGGAATCAGAAAAATTAGTGGTTGTAGTCCATGAATTTGAGTTCTGGGTTTGTACACGAGTTATTATTTTCTAAGGCTGTGTAGAACAATAATATTAATATTAATATACATAAAAGAATATAAAAATGCATAAAAGCTGTTTAGAATATGTATGATAAAGTGAAGTGGAAAAGCAGAAGAAGGAATTTAATCTTTGGATTTAATAAATGCCAGTTTCTACTGATTTTTCTCCCTTCCTACTCAGTTAAGCAGAAGTGAGCATGTTTCATCTGGCCTTCCATCTCAGTGCACTGCAGCCCCCCCATCAGAACTTCTCTGCTGAGAACGTATTTTCTCAAATAGAGGTAGAATAAATGAGAGGGGTAAAGGAAGAAAGTCATCATAGATACATTTGCTGAGAAGTCTGGCAGATGAACAAAGCCAGATTTCTTGATAGGCTCTATAATGGATAGTTCTTTTTCTCACTTACGCACTTATGTGCAAGTACGAAGGAGAGTAAAGTGAAAAAAAAAAAAAGCTCTAACTTAAAAAAGATGCTGAGAAAGCATTTGACAAAATTCAATATCCCTTCATGATAAAAGTCTTGGAAAGATCAGGAATTCATACTTAAATATAGTAAAAGCAATATACAGCAAACCAATACCCAACATCAAACTAAATGGAGAAAAACTTGAAGCAATTCCTCTAAAATCAGGGACTAGACAAGGCTGCCGACTCTCTCCCTACCTATTCAATATTGGCCTAGCCAGAGCAATTAGACAAAAAAAGGAGATCAAAGAGATACAAATTGGAAAGAAAGAAGTGAAATTATCACTATATACTTATGATATGATAGTATACTTAAATGACCCCAAAAATTCCACCCAAGAGCTCCTAAGCCTGAAAAACAAATGGGTATTTTTTTATTTTATATTTATATTATATTTATATTTATTTTATATTTATATTTATTTTATATTTTATCCAGCAAGGTAGCTGGATATAAAATTAACTCAAGTAAATCAGTGGCCTTCCTCTATACAAAGGATAAACAGGCTGAGAAAGAAATTAGGGAAACAACACCCTTCACAATAGTCACAGATAATATAAAATATCTTGGTGTAACTCTAACTAAGCAAGTAAAAAATCTGTTTGACAAGAACTTCAAGTCTCTGAAGAAGAAAATTGAAGAAGATCTCAGAAGATGGAAAGATCCCCCATGCTCATGGATTGGCAGGATTAATATAGTAAAAATGGCCATCTTGCTGAAAGCAATCTACAGATTCAATGCAATCCCCATCAAAATTCCAATGCAATTCTTCACAGACTTAGAAAGAGCAATTTGCAAATTCATCTGGAACAACAAAAAACCCAGGACAGTCAAAACTATTCTCATCAATAAAAGAACCTCTGGTGGAATCACCATCCCGGACCTTAAGCTGTACTACAGAGCAATTGTGATAACCGCCAAACTGATTTCCAGAGTGGTTGTACCAGCTTGCAATCCCACCAGCAATTGAGTGTTCCTCTTTCTCCACAACCTCTCCAGTATCTGCTGTCAGCTAAGCTTTTTATCCTAGCCATTCTGACTGATGTGAGGTGGAATCTCAGGGTTGTTTTAATTTGTATTTCCCTGATGACTAAGTATGTTGAACATTTCTTTAGGTACTTCTCAGCCATTCCGTATTCGTCAGTTCTTTGTTTAGCTCTGTACCCCATTTTGTAATAGCGTTATTTGGTTCCCTGGAGTCTAACTTCTTGAGTTCTTTGTATATATAGAATATTAGCCTTCTATCAGATATAGGATTGGTAAAGATCTTTTCCCAATTTGTTGGTTGCCATTTTGTCCTATTGACAGAAGCTTTGCAATTTTATGAGGTCCCATTTGTCAATTCTTGATCTTAGAACATAAACTATTGGTGTTCTGTTCAGGAAATTTTCCCCTGTGCCTATGTGCTCGAGGCTCTTCCCCACTTTCTTTTCTATTAGTTTCAGTGTATCTGGTTTTATGTGCAGGTCCTTGATCCACTTGGACTTGAGCTTTGTACAAGGAGATAGTAATGGATCAATTTACATTCTTCTACATGCTAACTGCCAGTTGAGCCAGCACCATTTGTTGAAAATGCTGTCTTTTTTTTTTCCACTGGATGGTTTTAACTCCTTTGTTTAAGATCAAGTGACCATAGGTTTGTGGGTTCATCTACACAATGGAGTACTACTCAGCTATTAAAAACAATGATTTTATGAAATACTTAGGGAAATGGGTGGATCTGGAGAATATCATCCTGAGTGAGGTAACCTAATCACAAAAGAACAAATATGGTATCCACTCTCCAATAAGTGGGTATTAGCCCAGAAGATCAGAATACACAAAGTACAATCCACAAACCACAAGAAACTCAAGAAGAAGGCAAACCAAAGTGTGGATACTTCATTCCTTCTTAAAAGTGGGAACAAAATACCCATTTAAGGAGCTGCAGAGACAAACTATGGAGCAGAGACTGAAGGAAGGACAATCCAGAGACTGTTCCATCTGGGATTCTTTCCCATATTCAATCATCAAATCCAGACACTATTGCAGATGCCAGCAAGTGCTGGCTGACAAGAGCCTGATATAGCTGTCTCCTGAGAGGCTCTGACAGTACCCAACTAATATAGAAGTAGAGGCTCACAACGATCCATTGGACTGAGCATAGGGTCCCCAGTGAAGGAGCTAGAGAAAGGACCCAAGGAACTGAAGGTTTTATAGCCCATTAGGACAAACAACAATATAAACTCACTACTACCTTCAGAGCTCCCAGGAAATAAACCACCGACCAAAGAGTACACATGGAGGGACTCATGGCTCCAGCAGCATATGTATAGCAGAGGATGGCCTAGTTGGTCATCAGTGGGTAAAGGTCCTTGGCCAGTGAAGGTTCTATGCCCCAGTGTAGGGGAATGCCACGGCCAGTGAGCAGGAGGGGTTGAGGTGGTGAGCAGCGGAAGAGGAGAAGGAACAAGGATTTTTTTTGGTTTTGGTCTTCATTTTATTTTTTATTTTTTTCAGAGAGTAAACTGAATAGGAGATATCATATGACATGTAAATAAAGAAAATGTCTAATAAAAATAAAATAAAAAACTGTGACATCTTATAGTTGAGTTATCCAAATACTCTTAAAGCTGCCTGTTTATTTCTTTCCATTCTGACACAATAATACAGTGTATCATTTCTCAAAAATCGGAGTATGAATGAGATATACATAGTAAAATTGATAAATTCGACTTTAATAATTTTTCTCTGCAGCTGTAAAATGCTGACACCTCTTAAGGTCAGACCTTATTAATAGCAAATTATCAAAATTATCAAGTTTCAAGTATTTTTTCTATTTTCTAGAGAAAAGAGCCAAGAAGCATATTTGAAATTTTCACATTTCATCCACACATTAGCTGAGCTACATTTTTTTTTTATTTTTAAGGCTTCATTAAACAAATATGCCAATGCTAGAGAGATTTTACAAACTATTCAACTCAGTTTAGATTAAGCAGAAATTCAATCCATAATAAAATATGTTCTTGAAAGCCACTGTGCTATTTCCTTCATGGTTGTTTGCATATTTTGTACGTTTCTATCACATTATTTTTGGAGAAAGAAATATAATACAAGTTGTTTTTCAAGATAATAAACCAAAAAAAATATTCCTTTGTTATACCCAAGATGCCATGTGGATGATGATACTTTTTCCCAATAGTATCTACTGGAAGGATCTAGAAACCCTGAACACTGTGAGACATAGGTCATATAACCACAAGACTGGAGAACTAAATAATTCTGTGATCACTGAGCTCCATATTTTTAATATCATCTCCCCATGTTGCTGTTTACAAACTACTCTTGAAATTCTGTGCTCTGAGTTATATTATTGATGAAGAAAAATCATTCTGATGTTCATTTTGGGTTGTACTGCACAATGCTCCACTAAAATTAAGTTTATCTGAGATGGCTTCAGTTGAGCTTATGAAGTTTCTTGTACTTGTTATTTCTCTTAATGTTATGGAAAAAAAATTTTTGTTGAGATTAAGAGGTTAAAAGGCTTCTTGTTGGAATAGAGTTTTCCTGTCTGTGTCTCTTAGCAATGAACACAATACAGAATAAAACCTAGGAACTCGGAATGAAGAGCTCTCTCTGGTGTCCTGTGGGACAGGTCTCACTTAAGCCTTAGTCAAATCTATATCACTAGTCTTTCATTTCAAACTTTTATGCCACTAACTCTTTCTTTGTATATCTGTCTATATCTATATCTATCTAATCTATAATGTGTTTGTGTATAAGTGTGTATGCATGTATGTGTTCATAGGGAGAGTGTACACAGGTGTTAGTGTGCTCACATGCGTGTAGATTGGAAACCAGAAGTCCCTTTTCAGTGCCATTACACAAGAGCAACATACCTTGTTTTTAGAGACAGGGCCCTCATTGACATAGGCTTGGCTTATGACTTGGCTTGGCTATCAAGCCTCACTTTCTCCAAGTCCCAAGAGGACAAGGGCCAGCATGCTTGTTGTTTTATGTGGGTCCTGGGGATCAAAACAAACTACATGCTTACACAGCAAGCATTTTTGAAATTGAGCTATCTCATCAGCCCCATTCATCTTATTTTTCAAACCCAAATAAAAACCAATAAGTAGAGCCCATATCAAGCTAATCATAGTCTAATTAAATTCTAAAATTAAAGCCAGAAGGAAAAAAGAAGATGATTCTTTTCTAACAGCTTAGAAATATTGACATGAATTTTCTATATTGGGATAGTGGCAGAAAATATAAAATCATTTACAGCTTTGTAAAGGAAAAGGTATGAAAATACTTGAGTTTCTTGACCTAGAAACATACAGTTTGGTTTGGTCATGCAAGTAAGGAAGCAGACAAAAGCAAACAATCTGAAACGTTGTCCTTTCTTATCATGTGTGTGTGTGTGTATGTGTATGTGTCTGTGTGTCTGTGTATGTGTTGTGTATGTATGTATGTATGCATGTATGTATGTATGCATATATGTATGTATGTATGTATTTATGTTGCAGATACATGTGTCCAAGCATGGATATATAGAGGCCTGACATTAATATTTGATGTCTTCCTTTTCCTTTCTATACTTCATTTTTTAAGAAGAGAAGGCCTCTCATTGAAATCAGAGTTAGACGTTTCAACTGGATTGGCTAGTCAGCAAGTGTTCAGGCTATTTCTATCTCCAGCACCCTAGTAGAGTGGTCACAGATTCATACTACCTATCCTGGCTTTTATTTAGATCCTGAGGATCCCAATTTAGGTCTTTATATCTGTAGAGAAAGCATTTTCTTCACTGAGTCATGGTTAGTGTTTTAACTTTTTTTTTCCATTCAAGGAATGCCTCTAATATCAATATGTAGATGGAACAAACAGGAGCACTGTGGGGAAGCTGTCCAAGAATTACAAGCCACTCAAGTGCAAAATACCAACAAGATAGTGTTCGTGCCATGTGAAATTTTTTTTTTTGTTAGTTCAATTTCAAGATTGAGACATTGCAAACATCTATGAATCAAAGGGCTTTGCCTGGTCCTTGGAAGCCACATCTTCTTAATTTCCAGATTGGTACTATACAGATATCTGAAACTGTTGCCTATTGATATCGATAAGTAGACAAGCAACCCCAGGCAGATAATAGTTTTCAGTTTCAATTTTATACTCAATAAGTTCATATTCTTTTATGCCACTAATAGTAAAAATAATATTTTGATATTTAAAATAGTATACATGTGGTAGTCTGAACCTATAATCCCAACACTTGGGAAGTAAAGGCAGAGGCTCTTATGTGGAAAGCTACCCTGAGCTACATAAATGCAATCACAAGACCAAAACAGAAAAATATTTAAAATATTGAATAATATTCACAAAAGATTGTATACACCTTCACAACCTTTTTATTTCCTTTTAAATGATTTTCTTCCATGTATGGAGTGGGAATTTGTATGTATGTGCCCTTTACCTTTGAGCTCACTTGAAATGCTGCAAGAAAGTCCACTAACGTTCTCAATGGTGAGAGAGAATGTTCCATATTATCTGACGTCTGGAGATGCAGAGGAGACTTTTTACCTTCTTAGAAATAAAAACAAGAGTATGATCAGTAGAAAAGCCAGATAAATATCATCTAAGAATTTTTTGGATATCTTTTGATCATTTCAATCCTTTGGAAGAATCTTGGTAGCATCAAAAAAGAAAAGAAAATGGAGATCAAAGATATTTTAGATGAAATAGATCAAAGCTCAAATAGTGAAACTCTAGGATAAATTCTGTGACTTTAAATTCTGGCATAGCGTATTTTTAAATTGTTTTCATGATGGTGGTCATTGTCTTCTTATACTGAAGTTTCTCCTTCAATTCTATTTCCTCCTTCTTCTCCTCTTCCTCCTCATCCTCCTCCTTCCTCTCTCTCTTCCTACCCCCTTACCCCTTCCTTCGTTCCATGCTTGCTTCATTCCATTCTTCCTCTTTTGCCATCTTTTTGCTTGCTTCTAGGATAATTTAATAACATTTATATTTATATAGGTTTAAGCATGATGGGTAAGGAAGAAATACCCTAAAGAACCAACCATAATGTCTCAAAACCAACACTAATAACACATGCTATCTGTAAGTCAGTATGTGTAAAACTTTTTTTAGTAGTTATGACACATACACACTAACTGAAATTCTCAAATGATAAGATATCAGTAAAACTTCTATGGGTTTAATGCATAATAGAAGCTTAAGTTTAATTAAGTGAATTCTAAAATATTTTCCTCTGTTTTAGATTTCTTTAAAAAATAAATGATGCTTCAGTGTTTCTTAGAAGGGGGAACAAAATACTCAAGGGAGGAAACACAGAGACAGAGTGTGGAGCAGAGACTAAAGGAAAGGCTATCCAGAGACTGCCCCACCTGGGGATCCATCCCATATACAGTCATCGAATCCAGACACTATTGCTGATGCCAAGAAGTACATGCTGACAGGAGCCTGGTACAGCTGTCTCCTAAGAGCCTCTGCCAGAACCTGACAAATACAGAGGCAGATGCTCACAGCCAACCATTGGACTGAGCACAGAGTTCCCAATGGAGGAGTTAGAGAAAGGACTGACAGAGCTGAAGAGGTTTGTAGCCCCATAGGAAGAACAACAATATCAATAAACTAGATATCTCAGAGCTCCCGGGGACTAAACCACCAGCCAAAGAGTATGCATGGAGGGATCCATGACTTCAGCTGTATATGTAGCAGAGGATAGCCTTCTCTAGCATCAACGGGAGGAGAGGCCCTTGATGCTGTGAAGACTTTATGCTCCAGTATAGGGAAATGTCAGGGAAAGGAGTAGGTGGGTGAATGGGAGAGCAAGCTCATAGAAGCAGTGAGAGGGAGGATAGAATGGGGGTTTCTGGAGGGGAACTAAGAAAGGGGATAACATTTTAAATGTAAATAAAATATCCAATAAAAATACAAAGTAAGTGGTTTTTTTTCAAAATGCTCTTTTGTTACTGTTAAATGTAATATTTGATTAAAGTACATCTCATTGGATATCAGGGAAGAAAACTAGTGGAAACTTGTCTCTTGTCCAAATCTGTGAAAAAAAATCCATGGATATTAGTGCTTGCTAATATTTTCTAATAATTTGTAGAGTTTTGTTCTCCTTTTGTTATGTTTGGAAAAATATGAGCATTAGATACCATGACAGTGTGTTCAGGCTGCCAAATGCCAACAGGAGCAGACTGCACAGCAAGAGCAGTGCGTTTGTTTGACAATGTGTTATACACTATTGATAATGATTTTGAAATTGAAATCAGTATTCTTGCCTTTTCCTCAGTAATATGAAGCTTTAGAATTCACAAGGTAATTACATTTGTTTAATAGATGCTGTTTATTTCCTTGATTATATAGTGTTTGTTCATTGTTCCCATGTTATTTGTTCCTAATTCCTAGGGCAGGACCATTCATCCTAATATCTGTCACTGTATTCAGCATGAACTCATAGGACTTTGGGTTTTCTGGTAGCATCTCACAAGCTCTAGTCTTTAAGCCATTGATATTGGTGCATGCATTCGAGAAAATGTAGAAAGAAAAAAGTTAAGATGTTTAGATATCTGAAAAATGTTGAGATTTTTAGATTTGTGCCTACTTGTGCATTGCAGAGCATTTGGAAAGGGAGACTGAAGTAGACTACAGCAACTCTCTAGTTAATAAAAGAAGACAGCTATGTGTGATTCATACTTAATATCAATGTTTATGAAATAGGTCCTGAAGAAGTAGGTAAAGAAGTCATGATAAAACAATCATTGATAAAACATGCATTTTCCCCAATGGGACAAACACTGGGCATGCAGCCTTCATTCATTCATCAAAGGACACTGCCAGATTTCAATGAACTCAGATATGATGAAAGTGGAGAGTTTTCATGTTAGATGATTTCTCATAAATTACTCTGAGAAATTTTCTGGGGTGCTGAAAATAATTCTGGGTTTCAGAAACTGAAAATGTCTAGATGCTTTCTGGCAACGTTTTAGAAATCTCTTAGGAGCTCATTAGAGTCCCTTCATAGGCCAGAAAACAGAATCCTTTAGGCATTAACATAAGGATTACTACTAGAGGTTAGACAGGGAGAAGGAAGCCTCACTGTTCAAATTCTGTTCTCTTCTTACACACAAAGTGCATGTACTTCCTATACTTAGTTGATGAAAATTAATGAGAGCTTTGGTCGGTAAGCTTATTAATAGATAGTTTTCATTTATCGTTCCTTAAACTTTGGGGCTAGAGTAGTGCTTGGCTTCTCATCAGTAAGTCAAAGACTGAAATAGCTTAAGCTCTTGCATAAAATATAAAAACAATCACCCTATAGACCATTAGGATGTGGTAATTGCTGGGTGCCAATTAAGAAAAATACATAAAAATCCACTTAGAAATTCATTAATCTCATTTCACAATCCTAATATGCAAACTAAACACCTTGGAATAACATTTCCATCCATTTTTTCAACATTTTCTCTCAGTGGACTCTCGGCTCTGGCACAATCGCCATGTTAAGGTTCCCAGTAATTCTCTGTTCTCTGTAGCCTTGATCTAACCCACTTCCCTTCAACTCTAAATGTGCTTCTCTGTGATTTTCCTGAGGCATCCACCCGCAGAAGCATGCCTTCTCCAAGCTCTGTCAGACCTCAGTATTCTACAGTATTACTGAATTTTTAATTTTTGGGTTTGGTCCATGTAACTGTCTTATGATGTTCAGACAGTCATCTCTCTATCTAGTTCACCTTGCATAGATGCCAAAATATTAAAAAGTTTACTACCATGAGTTCCAGAGAAAAAGACTATGAATATAAATGATGTTGCATGTTTCATGTATTGACGTTTTTATAACCTGGGCTGAAATAGAGCCTCCATCTTCTATATGGGCCTATTGTTTATTGTTTGTGAATACATATGTGGATAGTTTATCATAATTATTTTCAATATAATTGAAGAATAATTTTTGGTATGCTTTGAACATCAACCTTTGAAAAAGTAAATGAAAAAAGTGCTTGTTTTATCTCATGCTTGGGATAAAAACTGAAGCTGAAATCAGAAACTCTCACAGAACAGATGCCCTTGCAACTGAGAAGCACTCACTCTAATAATGCCTGGCATAATTTTTGTTGCATTTGTATCTGTGCTATAATTACATGATTATTTTAGTGGGAATTAAAGGACTATAAAGGAACAGAATATTTTATGTGCAGTTATATGTAAATTTACTCTTATAAATATGTAAGCTCTCCTTTTCACTTGAGTATTTGCTTAGGGTTCACTATGATAAATGCAAACAAGGCTCATATTGTTTATTAGAAGATTGCTGAGATATATAACAGTAATTGTCACAGCACTCCGTAGAATGAACTTCCAGAATCTACTGTTGTTCCTATTGACTTATAATATTCAGAAGAAATTGCCACATTTAAGAATTCCATTGAGATATTGAAATATCTAAGATTTTATCTCTTTCAGATGCATAAACCATGTCTCATGTGCATCTTGTCATTTTACTGAGCCAATCTGGCTTTCAAAAAAGGTGAAAACTATAGTTTAGTCTTCAAATTTTCTAAAGATATTATTCATGTCAATGTTAATCTAATAACAAATAAGAAAAAATTCCACTTGTCACCACCAGAACCTTATATAATATGATACCAAATACCAGAAGAATAAGGACAGATGGCTAATTGTGTTTTTCCTAAATTAAATTTGAATATAAATAACATCAATATATAATCTATGACTTGATGTCACTCTTTTGTCTTATATGTACTCTGTATAACAACCTTTTCATGATAAAGAATTATTTTAATTAATTTCACAACAACCTAACAACCACTTGCATCTACTACTTCATAAACACCTTGTGGACTTTATGGAAAATATATACTCCTGGTTACTGATTTATCAACTTGAAATTAGTTACTGTTGTTTGGACAGAGGAAAATCGATTCAGGCAGTGCCTCTAACATAATAACCTGTATGAAAAACTGGGACATTCTCTTGATTAATGACTGGTATGGAGGACATCAGTGCACTGAAGGCAGTGCTGTGTGCCTCCTTTGTCAGGTGCATCTAGTTTGCCTTTAAAAGCAAACTGAACAAGTTAAAAAGAGCAAGGCAGTAAGCAGTTCTTCCATGGCCTCTGCTTCTGTTCTTCCCTCCAGGTTTCTAACTAGAGTTCCTCTCCTGATTTCACTCTGTGACTGTGGAGTCTGTACTGTGAAGTAAACATTTTCTCCACAATTTACTTTTGGTCATGTCCTTTATTACAGTGTTCAATCCATTTCACAATATGTAGTCATATTATGCAGAATTCTCCAGGTTGGACACTATTTTATGTTTTATGGTGTGAAAAATTAGCAGCACATTAACAGTTGAGAAAAAGTTGTTCATCGCGCTATAATCGTGATTCATGTCTTATTTCCATGATCTAATTTATCGTTTTTATTAATTGCATTTGTTCTTTGACAATTTCACACATATACGTAATGCACTCTCAGTACTCATATTCTCACCCTTTTCTCTCTCTCTCCCGCATCTGTCGATCCATCCTTCATCCTTACTACATGCTCCTGATCTACGTTCATTTAATTTTCCAAATCACTGAATTAAACAGGACTATCTGTGCGACCACGAGTTTGAAATTATCTGGTGAAGCCTAGTAGCAGCACCAGTGTGTCTACAACTAAAAACAACGACTCCTCCCTCTCCAAAATCCGTAAGTAGCAAATAGTTCAGGATGCTGGTGTGGGACACCATTTTCTCCTTCCCAATCCCTGACTGCTAACATTCTCAGTTTTGTGCAGGCTCAGTGAAATCAAATATTTGCTGTGAGTTCATGATTGCAATGATCATGTCATGCACAGAATAGTCTATTTCAAATTATTTTGCCTGATCTCATCACTGTTACGTTATTCCTGCTTCATCTTCTGCAATGGTCCTCAAGCCTTAGAGAGAGTGGAGTAATGTATAATGTCAAGCTGTGTCTTCATCCATTTATTATTCTCAGCATATTGAATGCAGTCCCTGTATCCACCACAGGCTTATTTATTTTTTTTGCACAGAAGCTCCCTGATTAAGAATGACAGTAACATTTGTTTTAGTGACTAAACATAAATGTTTAGAAGACAGTTTCTTGCTGTATATATTTAGCTAAATAAAGATAGGAAGATTCCCCCTTCTCATGTCTTACCCAGCAATGGGCATTAGATTGAATTTACAGTTTCAGAAATAGATTTCTTCCTGAAGAGTAGTCCTCAAATACAATCAGATAGCAGTTGGTTGCTCCTTTAACACTTTTTTTGTCACTATTAGAGCAGAGGAGAACATCTTGCCCTGTGGGTTAATATTGGAGTTTGTAGTGTTCACATTTGAGTAAGACTTCTAATGTTCTTCCTCCTTCAGCAGTCTCCACAGGAACATCTAGGATTATAATGCTATCAGTAGGGATTTATACATCCTAAGTGAGGATAATGAAGCCCCAGTCCTTGACTCCACACCCATGTCCAAAAGCTTTTCAACAAAGTATTTCAGAAAGTAAAAGAATCAGAAGAATAAGAAAAGAAAACACACATCTTAAAAAATATCTCTTAGTTATATATTAAAAAAAAAACTTCTTAGTTAATTTTTAAATGTTTATATATGTTAAAATTACTGTAAAGTATACCCCCAAGTTTTTAGTTTATTTTTGAGGACAAAAACTAAAGCAGAGATTCATATCCCATGCTCTTCCACTCTCAGTGTTCTAAAATAAAGACAAAACAGGGAACAGAGTTGGGGTGCCCTGCTAAGACATCATATTAGCCTCACTTTCCATTTGCACACAAATGAAGCTGAAAGGAGATTAAGCTCATTATAACTAAATATGACTAGAGAACACATAGGAAAGTAAAAACAAGATTTATAGTGCTAAATAAGTGCTCCAAAGCTAGAGTAATCAGCTCTAATTACTGAAAGCTTCACATTCTCAAAGATTTTTAGTGAATGTAAAATTTTCATATCTTATATCCATTACTACAATTCATGTTTAACAATAGTTTTAGATGAAAATAAAACTGCTTTTAGATGCTTTGTAATTAATAGAAATATTAAAATATTCTCCTGAAATTTTAGGGATATACATATATATATATATATA
>NW_022196912.1:64955733-64958633 GCF_008632895.1 Mastomys coucha
ATATATATATATATATATATATCGCACATATACATATATATGTGTGTGTGTGTGGGTGTCTATATGTATACATATCTTTAAAAATCACTTAGTTAATTTTAAATGTTTATACATGTGAAAATTGTTGTAAAGCATACTCCAAAATTTTAGTTTATTCTTTGGGGACAAAATCTCTAGCAGAGATTCATGTCCTATACCCTTCCACTCTCAAAGCTCTAAAATAAAAACAAAACAAGCAACAGAAATTGGAGTGCACTGCCAGGATATATATACAAACATATATATATCTTGCTCTGAATTCCTGTTGATGACTTGCTGGGCACTATGGTGTTCTCATGTGCATGTGACTGTCACCTAATAATGAAGGGACAGCTTCCCAAAAGCTCACAACTGAGTAAAACCTTAAATGGAAGAGAATGTGACAAGTCCTGGCCACAGCATGTAACAACTCAGAAGCTTAGGAAAGCACAGTTACAGACCTATGACTCTTTAGTTGCTAGCTCTTTGTATTTAAGAAAGAGATATGTGATCAAAGTACTCAAATGATGTTTTTCCAAAATGTGTGTATCTTGGTTGTTTCACCCAGTACTAATGTACAATACTTCTAGCTATAACTAAAATTGCACTTCTGAAAAATTTTGAAATTATTTTTGATCATCTGGATGAGATCAATCTAATTGTTTGACCCTTAAAGGCTAGGAAATGTGTCCTACAAGAAGATGATCAATAAGCCCAGGGAAAAAGGGTGTGTGTTCAGTAAACAAGCATGTGCTCAGTTTGAAGAGCATAAAATGACTCACATTTTCTAGCTGTGTCGAAGGATGGGCAGAAGTGATATTGCAAGAGCCATGTACTTGGCCTCAACAAACTGCAAATAACTCTCAGCAGACGGCCACTAAGGAAATGATATTTGAATGAAGTTAGAGCTGATTCTTTTGAGCTTCCTGATAACAGTCCAACTGGCCAAGATTTTATTTTTATCAGTGAGACCAGGAGCAGAGAAAGAAAGCTTAGTCATCTGACAATTGACTTTATAACCATAACCAGATGCTATGTTAAGCCTTTATATTGTAGTCATATGTTACAGCACCAATCTTAGAAAGTAAAACAGATGTAGCTGTGGAAATTGAAGCTTAAACATAGTGTTTCTCATCTGGGTATGATGCAATGCCTGCCTATAAAGGACATTGACAATGAATCCAGACATTTATTACAACTGAGAAAAGAGTGTTTACCACATACCTAGTAAATATATATTTAAAATGTTACTAAAATCTAAATCCTAAAACCCCAATATAGCAAACTCTTATGTTGTTCAAAAGTCAACTCTGTCAAGGTTGAGAACACTGGTAGTAAACACTGGCTAGGTTGTCAAAAACTTAGTAATTTTTATCTAGAAAAATTCACATGCTATTTTCAAGGTTATGGCTACATGGTTTAGTGTTCTTTTCCCCCTAAAGCTGATTGAGAATTTTTTCCTTTGTTGTAAAAAGAAATTGCATGGTATAGGTATGGAGACAAACAGGTTGATCAATGGAATATAATTGAAGACCCAGAAATAAAACCACACACTTATGGACACTTGATATTTGAGAAAGAAGCCAAAAATATACAACAAAACAAAGAAGGCATCTTCAATAAATGCTTCTGGTCTTACTGGTAGTCAGTATATAGAAAAATGAAAATAGATTCATTATTGTCACCTTACACAAAGCTCAAGTCCAAGTGGATCAAGAGCCTCAACATAATGGTAGAGGTCCTTGGTCCTATGAAGGCTTGATAGATGCCCTAGTGTAGGGGAATAAAGGGCAGGGAGGTAGGAGTGGGTGGGTGGGTAGAAGAACACCTTTATAGAAGCAGGGGGAGGGAGAATGGGATAAGGATTTCCAGGAGGTGGAGAAACCAGGAAAGGGGATAACATTTGAAATGTAAATAAAGAAAATATCCAATAAAAATAATTAATTAATTAATTTTAAAGAACCAGATACACTGAATCTAATAGAAAAGAAAATAGGAAAGAGCCTCAAATTCATTGGTATGGGGGAAATTTACTAAACATAATACCAATGGCTCAGGCTCTAAGATCAAGAATTCATAAATGGGACCTCATGAAACCGAAAAGGTTCTGGGCAAAGGACAGGGTTAACTAGACAAATCGGCAACCTACAGATTAGGAAAGAATCTTCACTAACTCCATATCTGATAGAGGGCTAATATCCAAAATACATAAAGAACTCAAGAAGCTAACCTCCAAGAAAACAAACACCCAATCAAAAAATGGGGTATAGCTAAACAGGGAATTCACAATAGAGGAATCTTGAATGGCTGAGAAATACTTAAAGAAATGTTCAAAGTTCTTAGTGATCAGGCAAATGCAAATCAAAATGACCCTGAGATTACACCTTACACCAATCAGAATGGCTAAGATAAAAAACTCAGGTGACAACACAGGTTGGCAAGGAACATGTTGATGGAGAAAGAGGAACACACCTTCATTGCTGGTGGGATCACAAACTGATACAACCACTCGAAATTAACCTGTTGGTTCCTCAGAAAATTGGAAATAGTTCTACCTGAAGTCCCAGCTATACCATTCTTGGGCATATGTCCAAAAGATACTTCACCATACCACAAGGATACATGTTCACAGCAGCCTCATTTATAACAGTCAGAAATTGGATACAACCTAGTTGTTCCTCTCCTGAAGAACTGATACAGAAAATCTGGTTCATTTGCTCAATGGAATACTATTCAGCTATTAAGAATGAGGATATCATGAGTTCTGTAGACTAATGGATTGAAATAGAAAATATCATCTTGAGTGAGGTAACTCAGACCCAAAAGGATATGCATGATATGTACTCACTAATAAGTGGACATTAGCCAAAAAAAAAAAAAAA
>NW_022196912.1:64958727-64976583 GCF_008632895.1 Mastomys coucha
GGGGGCAGGGAGGAGCAGAGGGAGGAATCTGGGTTGAAGAGAGTAGGGGGAAGATAAAAGGGGAACATGATCAGGTGTTGGGGGTGGGACACAGGAGTGAATTCCTGAGGACTAACAAAATGAATGAAAATATGCAACCTCTAGAGTTGGGAGGTGGGGGAACTCTCTAGAATGTACCAGAAATATAAGTGGTAAGAGACTCTCGGGGCTCAAAGGAAGGGACCTTAGATGAAGTGCCCAACAGTGAGGAGAGAAAGTTTGTAGAATCTACCTCCAGTAGAAAGACAGGGCACCAAGTGGAGGGATGGACTTACCATCTCACAGTCAAATACTCTGACATAGCATTGTTCCTGTCTGAAAAAAACTACAGGGACAAAATTAGAGAAGAGGCTAAGGGAAAACAAGTCCAGTGACCAGTCCAAATTGGGATCCATTTCAAGGGGAGGCTCCAAAGCCTGACTCTATTACTGAGATGCTATGGTGTGCTTATAGATAGGAGCCTAGCACGTCTGTCCTCAGAGAGGCCCAACAAGCAGCTGACTGAGACAGATGCAGATATTTACATCAACCAATGGACAGAAGCCAGAGAGCCACCAACCAGGCAGCATACACTAGCTGATCTGAGGCTCCCCCTGACACATACACAGCAGAGGATTGCCTGGTCTGACCTCAGGGAGAGAAGATTCACCTAACCTTCAAGAGATTCGAGGCTCCAAGGAGTGGAGAGATCCTAAAGGTTGTGGGGTAGTGGGGGAGGGACATCCTCTTGGAGACAGGGGAGAGGAGGAATTGGATGTGGAACTGTGGGAGGGTGGACTGGGTTGGGGTAATGACTGGACTTTAAAAAATAAGTGCAATTAAAAAACAAAAAGAATCACATGTAGGCATGAGATAATCATTAGAAGTAATTTAATATCTATTAAATCTATTCACATCAAACATATTTGTTCCCAGTATAACATAAATAATTATCTATGGTAGTGCTTACTTTAAAAAGTAATAATTGCCAAAAGATGACTTAGAGTGATGAATCATTCTTAAAACTGGAAGCTTACAGATATTCTTTAAAATATCATATTAACAAAATACCAGAAGGAAGCATTCACCCAGCTAATTTCCTGTGCCATTGTAAGGATGTGTCATTATCTTACTGATTTTTCTATATACAGCCAATCCTCTAGTTGCTTATGTGATTGTACAAGGCCACTGAATATTTACATCCTTTAGCTTCTTTAAACTTCTAATTTCTTATTTAGTAATCTGAAACTTGGCTTCTTTGCTAAACCCCAGAACTTTCTTGCTTCTACCCATGACTTATAAAAATAGGATAGTATCTGAACTCCCTCTTACCTCATTAGTCAAAATCTGACATGCTAATTTGTAAGCTTCCTATTGAAACAGTTAAGCAATGGATAGTTAAAAAGTGTGTAGTAGTAAATTTCACCCTGTTTATCTGTTTATCTGACCTATCCTGCCATAATTGCTTTTGTCTTCTCTAAAATAATGGCTAGTGTGGACTTGCCCTTGTTGCTTATCAGGTTTCATCACTATGAAGTATTACCTTTCTCAGTTAATGATATCATATGGGTATGTGGGTCTTTGTGTTGTTAATGCTAAAGCTAAATGAGTATTCTACCTAGTTTTAATTTACACAAATGAGAGTATTTTCAAAAGAATTTATTTTTCATTTCTCTTTATGTATGGGTGTGTTTGTCTGTGCATGTAGGAGTGGAGGTGCTAGAAGAACCTAGAAGAGGGCATTAAATCTTCTCATGTTGTGAGAGGTAGGTGTGAGCTTCTCAGCTAGGGCTTCTGGGAACCAAGCTTGGGTCCTCTATAAGATCAATTATGACCCTTAATGGCTAGGCTAAGTCTGCAGCTTCCTCCATTTCTTTCCTCCTTTTTTATTTATTATATACTTATTTACATCAGTATAGAAATACATTTTAAAAATATTTTTATGATTGGCATTATAATAAACCATTACCTAACTCATTTTGATACTCAAATTGTCCCTGTTATGATGCTTGGTTGCTGTTTTCAATTGGTTTTATATGCTCTTTGCACATATGACAGTCACTGAATTTCTTAAGCATGTCCTTATTTTCTAAACCTTCACAAAGTCTCAGGCTCATTGAATGTATTTCTTCTTACAGATCTATAATTAGTTATTTCTTTGAAGAAATAATCTATTATCCTATGTCATATTGATAGTATGTACCTTTGACAGTCATTTCTTTCAGTAATAGATTAAATTTAGAGAGATATTTATATATAGATGAATATGTATACAAGTCTAACTATAAATTATTATATCTATACATGTCCCTCTCTTAGTGTTCATATAAAATTTTCTATACATAAGTTTATTCATGTTAATCCAAACCTGAATTCAACTCTGACCTATTATAACATGCCTCATTTTAAACTTGTCATCCTATGTAATAATTTCCCACTCTAACTGTGAGGACACAGCCTGCCTCCTAACTAGTCACTGACTCATTGATTACCTCTGAGAGATGTTCACAAAGCTTTATTTATGATTTTCACATTGTAGATTCAACCAACTGAATGAATGTATAAAGGAAATTATCTGTACTGAACATGTGCTTCCTGATTTCATGTCTTTGTCCCTAAACAATATTGTACAACTCTTTACACAGTCTTTATAGCTTCTACAGAATTGTGTGAGCACTCTATAGATGTCTACTACAACATGCATTATCTAAAAATCATGAATCATTTTGGGTAAGAGATTTGACCATTGATATTGATTTTGAACTTGATGACATCTCATGGATACTGAGGGACAAATATATGTCATTTTAGATTTGCAGTTTGTACCTTCATGGGAAATAATGTTATCTATCTACCACGGTTCAGTACATAATTATAAATATCTTGGTGTTAATGTACCATATTCTATACATTGTCCAAGTTACTTAGGTTAGCATCTTTTTACTCTCATATTTCATAGAAGTTGTCTTTTAACTTCATAAAACTCATGTTATTGATTATACTTTACCTTCTATCTTGACCTCCTTTAGTTTTCCTTTTTATTTTATTATTATTTTTCAATTCATGAATGTGTATGAGAGAAGATGGTTGTGTAGATGTGGTTGCAGGTACTTGAAGAAACTGGAAGTGTGTGATGGGGATCCTGGAACTAGAGTTACAGGTAGTTGTGAGCCACCCTATATGCCTGCTGAGAGCCCAGTTCTGTCATCTGGAACAATAGCAAGCACTCTTAAGCCTTGAACAATCTCTCTGGCCCCAAGGTATTTTGTTTTAATTTATATAAATTAAAGTTCCTTTTTCTGTAAAATTCTATACATTTTTGACAAATACATTTTGTTAGATAAACATTATAATAAAACCACATAGAATAATTTTAATTTCTTAAAATTCAATCCCCCTTTTCTTTATCTTACTGTTGTCTTTCATTTCTTTTTCACAGTAGGTGTGGAATTTTTTACCACTCTTGTATTATGCTTTTACAGAAGGTCATATGTGTATGTGTTTCTGTGTGTGTTTGTTTATGAGAGAGAGAGAGAGAGAGAGAGAGAGAGACAGAGAGAGAGACAGAAACAGAGACAGAGACAGAGAGGCAGAGAGAGAGAAAGAGAGAGAGACAGAGAGAGAGAGAGACAGAGAGAGAGAGACAGAGAGAGAGACAGAGAGAGAGAGACAGAGAGAGAGACAGAGAGAGAGAGAGAGGAGATGAAGAGGGAGACTTTTTCTTTTATAACAATGTACTATAATTTGGCCTTTGGACAGGGCAAAAGTTATATATTTTTGTGTGTCTGTATGAAAAGTATAGGTCAATCTAAAGCTTTGTTTTTGTTGCTGTTTACTCTATAAAGACTTATTTTTTCAAAAGTTATGTAGTAATTTTTTTTTCTTTTATCCATTGAATTGTTAAGTTGTTAAAAATGACCAAGTGACTATATTTATGAAGGTCTATTTCAGGAGTCTTTTGTTTAGTAACATTGATTCTTGTAACTGGTTTGTTCTCTAGTATCAAGCTGCCTTGGTTTTTGTAGCTTTTTGTCAGCCTTTTCATTAAGTGGTATGCCTCTCCTAATTTTTTCTTCATCATTTTTGTTGTTTATTTTACATCTTTTTCTCTCCTTACAAACTGTAGAATCATTTCATTAAATTCTATAAGATATCTTACTGAGGTTGTACTAGAGACTCTTAAATTTGGAAGAATGTACATATTAACAATAGTACCTCTTCCATCTGTGAACCTACTACCATCTCTCCACTTCTATATTTTGTCTCTTTAATATTTTATAACTTTTTTTAAATGTATATAACCTGGTCTTCATGATTTTGGCAGGTTATGTGACTATGTCTTTCTTGACACATTGAGTAAAACATATATATATTACACAAATATGATACACATACATACATATGGTGTACAAATAATTCATATTCCCCTGATGATTTGTGACTTCGCCTATCCTGCATTTTTAATTAAGAAGGAAAGACAAGACGTGTTTGTTAAATGTGTTCTTGCAAATCTCTATTTCTGGAGGCTATGAACAATCCCTTGCTCCTTTCTTTCCTGAATATGCTACTTATCTACTCAGAGGAAGCTAGAAAAAACACCCTCTCAACCACTGCTTCTATACAGTAGATTTGCTGTAAATCAGAAGAGTAAGCTACATGGCTAGCATTTCCAAGTAGACTATATGTGTTTGACCAGTAAGTTCAGCTGTGTTTCTAGCCTGAGAAATCACTGACAATATTGGTCACCCTGAGTCCTAAGCTCACCAAACACAAAAGACATTTAGTCAGTTCCTTTACGAATGCATGGCCTCAGAGGAGTCATCCAACACAAGTCAAAATATACCAAAAGAAGTAGGTCTTCATATGGGGTTGCAATATCAACCAACCAGACCTCCAGAGCTCCCAGGGACTAAACTAACCAAAAAGTACACATAGAGGGATCCATACCTCCAGCTGCATATGTAGCAGAGCACAGCCTTATCTGGCCTCAATGGGAGAAGAGGCCCTTAGTTCTGTAAAGGATCGATGCCCCAGTGTAGGGGAATGCCAGGACAGTGAGGTAGGAATGGATGGGTTCTATCTTAGGGCACACACATGTTTATTAATTAAGCACCTTCAGAAGCAGGGTGATGGGAAACGGGATAGAGGTTTATGGAGGTAAAACCAGGAAAGGGGATAACATTTGAAATGTAAATAAATAAAATATCCAATAAAAAACTTGGAGAGGAAGGTGATCATGAAAAACATGACATGTTTATTACAAACTACTCTCAGAGGTTGAATACACAGGCTGAAGACAGCATAACTTTGTGGTTTGGAAATGGCCACTGGCTCAGTTTTTTTTCCTGTTGCTGGGAAAAATACTCTGAAAAACACAATTTAAGAAATAAGGATTTATTTGAGATCAAAATTTAAGGTTTTGTTCATCCTAGTAAGGATGTAAGGACAACAGGGGCTTGAAATAACTGGTCATATCACATCAAGGATTAGAAAGAGAAATGGATTCCTGCTGCTGCTTGTCTCTTTTCCTCATGTACAGTCTCGGATCACCACCAGGGAATGGTACCCCAAGTAGGGGTGGATCTTCCACCTGCATTTGCACAACATAATCACACAGACATGTCCAGAGGCCAGGTATTTCCTAGGAGATTCTTTAAAAGTCACAACCAACCATCACATGTTCAGGCACAAGCCAAGGGCTTCTTCTCTTATGACAGTTTCACCTGATTCATGAAGAAATGTCAGATTGTCATGGTATTTTTATACTTAAATGGCTTTGTGCGTGCTTTCTCATTTGAGAAGGTAGCGGAGCATTTATGTCTCCCATGTTTCCTCACTTAGATGTTCCTGGCAACCTTCGTTCTCTTAAACTGACTATGTGATGCTTAACACTGAGTGCTACTTCCAAATTTCATGCAGCAAAAGAACATGTGATTAAGTCATTATATTCTTTTCCCACTGTGACACAGTCTGAATGTAAAATGAAGAAACAGAGATTTTGTATTAGCAAAAATTAATAAATAAAGTAGAACATATAGTGCAGAGTAATTGATAAGTACTGAAATACAGTTCTCTGTACTACAGACAGGCCAGTAGTACATATCCAAGGATGGATTACACTTGCAAAACTAAGCCACAACTTCATAGTCGCACTCAAGAGCCCAGCCACTGCATTACTCTGTAGTATAATGAGAGGACTATTTCTACACCGCAAGAACATTCTATTACAAAAAATGAATTCAACTTATTATACAGGGCAAATGCAAATGCAAAAATAAAATGAAAACTAATGTAAAATATAAAATTTCATACCTTGTGCATAATAATAATCATTATTATATTAGATTCAATTCAAAACTCAGAAACATTACTTTTTTCTAACCTGATTTTAATTCCTTAAAGCTTCATTCGATACCCTGCAATAAATAATGGCCAGTAGAAACTTCACTAAAGACATATGCTGGCTTCTTGGCTATGATGTTATCAAGTTTTTCTTTCTTTAATTTTTATGTAAAATTTTCTTTGTGATTTTATTTAAAATATTTTGGAATTTAAAAAAGTTCTATCTTAGGGCACACTCATGTTTATTAATTTTTTCCTGCAAGAACAGAACAGCTGTCATTCATTCTTTAGCTTATAATTATTACATCTTGAGTTTTTCTTATAAAAAGGTAATTTGGGGGATGAATATTATGAACCTCATGCAAATTCTTTTTAAACATAACTTATTGTCACCGTGATGAGTATCAAGCTCATACACAAATATTTATGATGCTCTGCTGAGTATACAACAAAGCAGCTTGTATTTGGAAAAATCTCAACTTGGATAAGTGGCACCACAGAGAATTTATTAGAGAAGACATTTAAACTGGGTTAGATATATGGCTATTGAGTATGAAACAATTCATGGTAATGAAAATATCAAGGATAAGAGATATGTTTCATTAAGAATACCACTTGCTGTGCAAGCATGAGGAGCTGAGTGCATGCTAGTATCCAAGAAACAAGCTGGGTATAGTCTTCCATATGCCTGAAACTCCAGCAGTGGAGGATCATTGGGCATTGCTCTGTGCCAGCCTAGCTGAATAAATGTGAGTTGGATTCAAAAGAAGAACTTATCTCGGGATGTCAGGTGGTAGAGGCATGTACCTGGAACCTTCCTCTGGCCTCCACATGTGCACATGCAGTCATGCACACTCAGACACAACACACACACACACACACACACACACACACACATCAATAAAGAAAAGAGAAATTGAAATTTTTTACTATTTCATCTTATGCTTCTCCTTCTCTAACCTGCAACCCCCACAATTCAAAGAATAAACATGAAACTAAATATTATTTAACTGATCCCCAGGCATGGTATTTTCTTTTATAGCTCTGTTCATGTTTATATATTTATGCTCAGAAGCCTTTATTTGTTGTAAAGGAATATTACATCTTGGACAATACTGTGAAACAGTCAGAGCTGTGCTTTAAAAAGTTTAGTATCATAGCATAATTTAAGACCGTGAAAGGGATAGATAACTAGGAAATGTAATCATGTTGAAATGAGCATTTGCATGATAAAAATTAGACAGTGGTTGTGTCAATGAGAAATTTTTACAAATTAAATTATATACAGAATAAAAATGTTTTTTGGCAAATAATAAATTTATTTATGCTCCTAAGATGTTCTGGGGGAAATTGGAGTCGAGTTGTCCCCTTCCAAAATGTTTGCAAATGAGGATTCAGAACTTGTCTGTATAAAAATTATCTAGATTCTGACCTTACACTTCATTACAGTCATGACTTGGTGAGAGTATCAATGGAGACCGTAAATAAACTGAGTGTCATGGTTGTTACTGCAATGATTGCCCTGACTGGCTACCTTGAGAACTGCTGAGTTGTTATAATACTCAGCAGCTGAAGAGGTTTAAAACTAAGCAGATATTTTAAAAGTAATTTCCTTATCCTGAGAATTTGTCAAAAATTCACCAAAGTTATCTGATTCTAAGCATATGACCATTTAATGATTAAAGAAGTAAATACTCAATTAGGGTAAAAGTTACCAGAAAAATCTCTGGAAAAAGTACAAGAAACAGATGCAAATTTCAACCACCATCTGTGCATTTACTTATGTCCTCCTCAGTGAGTTCCAGAAGCCATTTTGAAGATGTTGTTCCTAGTTGGTGACTGGACTTTGAACAGGAGCAGATCTCATTCTTTGCCTGGAGGATAATGAATCTACTTAGCAAAAGTTAATTCAAAAAATTTATACATTGTAGAAAGATGTTCAGTGTATATCTACACCCATAGTAGCTTTTCAAAACATGTTTGGAAACAAAATAATAGATTTTCTCACTATCTATCTGCCAGTGATTTCTCTAGTGGTTAAGTATCTCATGTTTGAAGCTTATTCAGAGTGAACTCAGAGCTGATGTGGAAATCGCAGTGCTGCTGTGATTGTTGATATCCCATTTCTAACTGTCACCAGAGGAAGTTTGAAGAGATTGCTATAATTTTCTCAAGTTGGCAATGTAATTTTTAAATTACATTTTATTAAATGCAAGAAGATAATATTTAATAGATTAAATTCATTTTATTTACATGTAAATAATATACATTTTAACACATTACTGACTACATCTAATATTGAGAAACCAAATTTTCTGATTTTTATCTTCATTTAACTTCATAACATCAATGTTGAATTAATTTCCCTCTTGGGTATTTTGTTGTTTTACAATAGCAAGTAAAGTTCAGAACACACCCATTCTATTCTTTATTGGCCCTTACTACACAAGTAAATTAAGCAGTAATTTTTGAAGCTGAGATAAAATACCTTGTTATAATGTTAATTAAACTATTTAGTAAGAATAAATATTTTGCACAAAAGTAATTTGATAATTTGTTACAAAACCAAACAAAAATCCCTAACAACTTCAAATAATCCAGATAATCTCCTTATGGTACTGTGTTAAATATGCACCAAGAAATATAAACATTGCCCAAATACATGATGAAATTAAATAGCTCCTAAAGCAATTGAGCATTTATTAGGCAGAAACTCATGAAAATGTGGTTAACTATTCCAAACAAATTTTTGCACTTACCCTTTTCAGATAGACAATTGAACAGAAGCTACAGCAAACAATAGTGTTCTTTTCACACGTCATCAGACTATCCTTACTTTCTTTACACAAAAAAAGGTGACCTCACCATACTCTTCATTTGCTTCCTCTGATTTTAGTACATAGGAATCTTCACCTAATTACATGCTCTCTAGTAATACTCACTTGCATGCAACTTAGATTTTATTCGGGGAAAAAACAACCTGAGCAGGGGTAAGATAATGTCCAGTGGTTCAACTTATCCTAGTGAAGAGATCAAAAGCTAATTGTGCAACCTTCCAATATCAACAGATAAAGTAATCTTGGTCTTCTACCAAGAGATTGGAGGGACTAGACATCTAGATAAGATAGCGCGACTGTTCACTGCTAGCTCTGGTCTTCAGTAGTTTGATGTGAGTAGTAATCCAATTGGAATCTAAGTGGAACATTTTTAGCTGTTGATAAAAAGTGAGTTTAAATGGAAAGATAATATCTCTGGAAATTCCAAGGGGACATGTTTTCACTTCCAAATGTTTTAAAATAGATATTAGTAAAAGACCCCTCTCTATGAATAATTTCATTTCAAACTTTGCAATGGATATTTAGAACTAATGTTACGGTATTACTTTAAAATTTAGAGCTTAGACAAAACAAACAAACAAAATGAACAAATAAAAAATTGTTTTTTTTTTATCCATGTGACTTTAGATTGAAAGAAAAAGGAATTACAGGATGTCTATGTATGCTTGAGAAAGATATTTCCAAAATACAATGAGCCTATCCAAGAGCTATCCTGAACTCCTCATTAGAAACCAGGTATGTTCATTGGTCTATAGACAGGCAGTTTGAAACAAACCTAATTCTTGGAGTTTTTAGGAAGTCTGGATATACATAAAATCTAACAGTCTGGTTAGGTAGCTACATTTACACAGTGGAAAACTGCCAGACAAAGAAAGTTCAAGAGCAGAGCTCTGCCACCAACAAGACTCAAAATCACTTATCAGAGAGTGCATACCATGTGTGTTCTTTTGTGATTGGGTTACCTCACTCAGGATGATATTCTCCAGATCCATCCATTTCCTTAAAATTTCATAAATTCATTGTTTTTAATAGCTGAGTAGTACTCCATTGTGTGGATATACCATAATTTCTGTATCCATTCCTCTGTTGAGGAACATCTGGGTTGTTTCCAGTATCTGGCTATTATAAATAAGGCTGCTATGAACATGGTGGAGGCCCTTGGCCCTGTGAAGGTTCTGTGCCCCAATGTAGGGGAATACCAGGGCCAATAAGTGGGAGAGGGTGGAGTGGCAAGCAGGGGGGAGGGAGGAGGCAACAGGGGTTTGTTGTTGTTGGGTTTTGGGGGGAGATGAGGGAAAACTAGGAAAGGAGAAATCATATGACATATAAATAAAGAAAATATCTAATAAAAAAGGGGAAAAAAAAGACTCAAAATCAGCACCTGCCAGTCCCCACCTAATTAAACCTCCATTGAAAGTGGTTCTGTCTTTAACGACACAAGAGACAGATCAACATATTAGAATTACTGGATAACAATGCAGTCACTAGTAGAAAACCTGGCACATTTTAACTGACATACTTTAGGAAGTCCACATAGGATGCACATTTCAGGTAAAGGCTCATTAACCATAAGAAAGGAACATAGAATTGATGACATCACTAGGAAGCCAATATTGATTTGGACTTGATCAGGCTTCTAGAAATGATCAGGCTTTCTGTGTTTTCTAGTAAATTTTGATTAGTTCATAGTTAAGGGTTGATTTATGAGTTAAGTATAGATACTATATTTCTTCTGAATGAGATAAGATATAGAGAATGTTAGAGATAAGATATAGAGAATATATTTACTTTATATATTTAATAATTTAGTTAGTCAAATATCTATATATAGCAAGGCTCTATGCAGAATATAAAAGTATTAGGACTACAATCCAGTATCAGAAAGTCTGTCTATTTGTGAAACGGGTAAATAAATAAATATGAAGCCATAGAAAACTACTACTTCAGATTACTTAAAACTATAGGGAAGTAAAATTTCTACTAATTCAGAAGAAATGAAAAAAAAATGTTCCAAAGCATGCAAAGACAAATTTATCCAAAAGAAGTCCCCATGAGGATCTAGTATTGATAATGTAGCTGAAGCCAGAGGCGTTGAAACAGGCCAATGACTCATTGGAATGAATGTTTGCAAGTAAAGATGTGTGGACAGAAGGGTGTACTGATACTGTGGGACACACTGTGACGGACTACAACTTTTACAACGAGATTATTTTTCTTTGCAGGGAGTTGGGGAAGGTTGAAAGGATGGAGGACAGGTATGAAGTGATGAGGAGATGAGTAAGATTTGGGGTGCATGACATGAAATTCACAAAATATCAAGGAAAGTCTAAATTAAAAATAAAAAGAGCAGGCTAAGCAAGCCCCGATGAGCAAGCAAGCAAGCAGGACTCATTTATGGGGTCTGCCTTCAGGTCCAGCCCTGCTTGAGTTCCTATCCTGACTTCCTTCAGTGATGAACTACCATGTGAAATGTGGAAGTATAAGCCAAATAAATGCTTTCCTCTCAAAAAGAAAAGTTCCTGAGCAGGTGACCCTTGAAAAGAATCTAAACCAATTTTTCTTTCTGACTGTAGAAACTGGAGGAAATAAAGCTAATATAAAGTAATTAATAGCAGTATATATGCATATACATATTACTAGCAGTATATACAAATAAATCATATATATGTTGTTATTAATTGCTCTATATTAGCTTTATTTCCTCTAGTTTCTACAGCCATATATGTATATATTTACATATATGTATAATTACATATAATTAATAGCAGTATATATGTATAAATGTATATGTATTATTATATGCATATATGTATATATATTGCTATTAAAAATTTCTATTATATGTTATATATTTATATCTATTATATATAGTATATGTAAATATATATGTGTATACATATATATTCTAGATTTAGTGTAGTGACCAGCTTATTCCTTGTATATTCATGGCCTTGAAATGTTTTACAGCTTGGTTTTCATATTTCTTTTCTGAGGACTGGAGAACTTAAATCAAGTTCAAATGCTACAAAGGAATGGCAAGATATTTTATTGTTTTTATTTTTTCAAAGCACAGTTGTTCCTTTCTGAGATGATGATTCCTTTGACTGTCCCAAAAAGGGTGAGAAACATGTCAGTTGCTGAGATCACATAGGGGATATTCTCTTGGGAATCCGTGAGACTATAGAGGGAATGCAACCAAAAAAAAAAAAAAAATCCTGTCTGAGTAGATAACAGAAAAGGATTTCAGCTTACGTAGAGAATCCTTAAAGTATATAGAGATGGTAAATTATTCATATTATTCATTGTTAACACAAGATGACTGAGGTCAGGCTAACAGTTGTGGCTTTAATTATTATTTTGGTTGAAGGAATTTAAAGAATTGTATTTATCCTTCATTTCTTCAGATTTATAACTGATGAGATAAAGTACAATGTCCAGAACATAATCCATTCTGAAATCATACATCTGGTTGCATATGGGAACCCAGATGAGATCATGTGTCTTGTAAGGGGAGAACTTACAGGAGGGAGAAAGGCCAGATTTGGAGCTAGCTCTGTCCTAGGAACAGGAGCTCTAGAGATTAATTAGCCACATGTTTATTGTTGTTTGGTCCCTGTGATGGTTTATATATGCTCAGCCCAGGAAGTGGCACTATTAGAAGCTGTGGCCCTGTTGGAGTAGGTGTGACCTTGTTGGAGTAGATGTGACCTTGTTGGAGTAGGTATGTCACTGAAATGGAGGTGCAGCCTTGAAATGAAGATGTAGAATTTCAGCTCTGCCTGCACCATGTCTGCCTAGATGCTGCCATACTACCACCTTGATGATAATGGACTGAACTTCTGAATCTGTAAGCCAGCCCCAATTAAATGATGTCTTTTGTAAGATCTCCCATGGTCATGGTGTCTGTTCACAGCTGTAAAACCCTAGGTAAGACAGTCCCAATCAAATTATGTTTCTGATTTATGTTGACTGAGATGGCAAAGAGTATTTATGGCTTAGAGAGAATAAAGGATTTTTCCAATCACTATAATAACAAATTTTATTTTAATTGATTTGTAAATGATTGATAAGAGATCACCCAGAAGGGCATTGCCTATGTAGGCTCCTAAAATCATGAACTTTTAAGTATAGCATAATTTTGGCAACTATTAATAAGCCCAAACTAATTTCTTTACCTAATAACCAATGGCTTTGTCCTCAAAGAGAAACTGAGCTGATTCTAAATTGATCATAACTAAACTTACAGAAAAATGAATAAAAGGAAGAGAAAAAAGAAGGGACAAAGGGAGGGAAAAAGGGAGGAAAGGACTGAGGGAGGTTGGGGGAGAGAGAGTGAGAGAGAGTCTTAGTTCCCTTCTGTTGCTGGAATAACATAGAATGAATACCATGGTCAAAACAACGTGGAGAAAAGAAGTGTTAATTTGGTTTAAGTTTCTGTCAAGGATCATTGAGGAAGTCAGGGCAGAAACCTGGACTCAGGAACTGAAGCAAAGACCATGAGATGATGATTTTAATGGCTTGCTTACCATGATTACTCAGCCTGCTCAGGGATAACATTACCCAGAATAGGTTGGGCTCCCTCATCTAAATCATTAAACAGTAAAATGACTCACATACTTGCCTATAGACCAGTCTAATGGAGGCATTATCTCAACTGAGGTACCTTCTTTTCAGATAAACCTGGCTAATGTCAAGTTGAAGAAAAACTAATTAGCACAGAAAAAGAAAGAGAGAGAGAGAGAGAGAGAGAGAGAGAGAGAGAGAGAGAGAGAGAGAGAGAAGGGAGGGAAGGAAGAAAGAAGGAAGGAAAAACAACCCAAACTCAGTTATTCTAACTTTAGCTTTTTCATTACTATTGACAAGAAAATGAGTAACAAGGAACATAGCTGAATTTAACTCTTAAATTGAGATCAATGTTAGAAAAAACTCCTTTAGAAAAAACTCCTTTAGACTTGTAAACAAAACCAATTTCAATTTAGATGTCAGGATATATATATATATATATACACACATACATATACACACACATATATGCTTTTAAGATATATATAATTTAAATATATATAAAAACTTAACTATACATATATATACATACACACACACACACACACACACACACACACATATATATATATATATATATATATATATATATATATCTTAAAACCATTGCAATTTTGACAAAACTGTTCTCATTATACCTATTAAAAATCTAAGGTTAGAATATTTACCACTCTTGTTGCCATTTTAACCACATTCACAATTATTTAAAATGAAACAAATATCTACTTAGAAACAAGAAAGACATATTACTAATTGTTCATAGGCAGTCAATTGCCACTTAGAGTAGCCACTTGTATAAACTCTACTAAACATGCTGACCCAAACATGTCTCCAGCAATTTTCAACATCTGGCTTAAAAGCATCTCTGTAATTATTTTCATTTTGCATAAGCAAAGCTCGCTAAACCCCACATCTGTGGTGATGATATACAGAGCAGATACATTTGGAGGGACTCATTAGATAATGCTAAAGACAGTGTACCACTGGCCTAGTGTCATTTAACTTCTACTCTTTAGGGAATTAAGTAGCAGTAAAGGCCTGTTTTCCTTCAAAGACTCTTATTCAATGCTATCTGACTTGTTTTCCCTTAAGGTCTTCATCACATAGGAACAAACATATTGCAAAGTTACAACCACAATCAAGTATTTTTCTGTATATTCTCTTTGTCCTTCATTTTCTACATAAGATCTAGGTGACAAGACATAATAGCGGTTAGATTTAATATAAATAAAATACACTAACTATTTGTTATTTTATTTTTTGTTGTTGGTGTTTTTTTTCTGATACACCATTGTCTTATCATGGTAAAATTAACGTGAGAAACTGATTTAAATACATTTAAGGAGTTATTTTATCTAATGTTTTCTAAAGCCTAATGACCCATAAACATGTACAATATGAATCAAACTCCATAGTTTCTCATTATGTTACAGACATATTTATAAACACATACACAAACATACACACTAATAGCAAGGAAACCTCTCTCCATTACATTCTAATTTTCTATGCCTGTTGTGTTTTAATTGTATGTCAGCATGCTACAACAAAACCCTACCTGATTATACCTGATGCATTAACTCTAGCTAAGTATACTTATCCATATAAAAATGTACAGAACTGTTTGGAAAATATCTTTATTTTTCTAGCTCTTATCTTTGCTTGGCTATTTCTCTCAATTTGCTGTAGAAAAACTGGAATAATCCGGGTTGGATGATGTATATTTATTAGCTCAGAATCACATCTGTGTGCTCAGATTGGAAGAAAGGTCATAAACACAATGAATGTTGCTAGGAAACCATGTCTTTTAGTCAGTTGAGTTGTGAAGATAAAAAGGATTTTTTTTTTTAAAAAAAAACTAAGATGGGCTATTTGTATAGTACAATGAATAATCATTTTATTTTGATCTTTGAATTTATCATTTAAAAATAATACTTTTCATTAGTAGGTTTTTCTATTTATTATTTATTTGGATTTAAAATGTTTGAAATTCATGACATGAATGTAGCTTTCTATGAAAAGAAAGGTTTGTGGCAATTTTCATTTAAAGAAAATAACCTTGGTGGAATTTAGAAATATCCAATCCTTGGAGCAAAGCCTGTGAATTATAAAAACATTAGTAACCAAATAATAAAAGTCAAGGAACAAGTAGCTGAGTCCCTTGAAACACAATTAAGAAGATTTTGTAAATGCAGGTGCTATAAACAACACTGACACTTCTTTTGTGTTTCAAAACTACAGGCTATGATCCTGGTGACTTTCTACAAAGATTAGTCTAGAAAAACAGACTTGCCTTTCTGATCAGAAAGGCTGGATGATCCTCTCACATAAGCAGACACTATGGAGCACTGGACGTTGCCTTTGTCCACTTTCGCACCGAATCAGAACTTTATGTTGTCTATGCCTTTTATATCATCATTTGTGGGGTGGAGCAAGACAACAAGCATAACTTCCCACGCTCACTCAACAGTAGTCTAAGAAGTTTCCTTGGACTTTCAGGAAAATCAAATTCAGACAAACCAAACTCACGACTCTGACAGAAAAGAAATTTACAGCTAGTCTTATAAAAGAAGTTTAGGGCTTAATAAAGACATTTAAAACTTACAGTATTATTTGTGCTTGTGTGCACACTGTGTGTGTGTGTGTGTGTGTGTGTGTGTGTGTGTGTGTACCGCATGTTACATGAATGCATGTGTGTACATGAGGCATGTGAAGATCACGGAAAAACTTTCTGGAGTCAGTTCTCCTTCCAAGTGCTTTTTGAGGCATGACATCTTGTTCTTGCTGTAACTGAGAACACTAAAGTATCTGGCCTATGAGATTTCAGAAAGTTCTCTTGTCTATACCTGGATATACCCTGTGGAAGTGCTGCAACGACAGACACATACCATCATACCCACTTTTTAATGTAAATTTATGGAAATTTAATTTCCATAAATGAAATTGTAGTATGTCACACATGTATTCTAAGTCCATTTACCTGCTGAGCCATCTCCTGTCCCTGGAAGCTTCTCAACAGCAAAGAAATACTGCATTATTCACATAGTACTTACCAAGCATGGTCTTCGAAGGCATGAATATCAGAGGATGAAAATCTCTAAAAAGTAAATGGAGGGCTTAAACAAGCAGGCATAGCTGTTCTTCTATCTGATAAGTTAGACTGCAAAACAAGAATTACTCAGAAGAGATAACGAGGGCAACTACATATTAATAAAAGAGTCAATCCATCAAGAAGGTATAGCTTATAAACCTATATGCACCAAATATTAAAGTGTCTAATTTCATAAAAGAAATATTAAGTCCACATAGGTCCTGACACAGTAATAATAAGGAACTTTATGGTCTCAGTTTTCTGTTTAGCTAGGTTTTCCAAACTAAGGTAAGCAATAAAAGCTTCAGATCTAAAATACCCCATAGGTCATCTGAGCTTAAAATGCATGATAAAAAATATTTCATACAACACAGGAATCAATAGCAAGAGAGAAACAAAACTACTTAAAAGAGTGAATAATACATACAATCACTGCAAAAATTAAAAATAAAATAAAATTCCTGAAATAAAAGGGAAATGTAAACACAACCTACCATAACCCCTGGGTTACAAGCAGAACAATCAGAAAAGGAAACTGGAGAGTTATCAGAGCTCATTAAAAATTAGACACTCAGAGATTATCAGCCTAGTGATAAATCTAAAATATTTTAATATGAACTTAAGTAAGAGTGCTAAGAGATGCCCGGCAGTGGTGGCATACACCTTTAATCCCAGCACTTGAGAGGCAGAGGCAGGTGGATTTCTGAATTTGAGGCCAGCCTGGTCTAGAGTGAGCTCCAGGACAGCCAGGGCTACACAGAAAAACCCTTAAATACCTAAATTTCTTAAATACCTAATAAAGCGTGCTAAGAGAAAGAGAGGCACTCCGTAAAATGTCAGCTAAACTTAAGGCATGAGCATGGGCTTTTCTATGACCGAGTCTCAGAACATTTATCTTACCCATATTTGTCTTGAATTTGTTTTCTACTTAAGCATTATATGAAATCTTCATGGGTTATACTGAATGGTTCTTACAACAGTCATATATATATATATATATATATA
>NW_022196912.1:64976593-64979783 GCF_008632895.1 Mastomys coucha
ATATACACACACGTATATATATACATATACATATGCATGTATATGTATATATATACATACATACACACATGTATGTATATCATATAAAATGTATATATCATATGTCATATACATCATAATCATGTGTGTGTGGGTGTGTGTTTGTGTGTGTGTGTGTGTGTGTGTGTGTGTGTGTGTGTGTGTGTGTGGTGTGTTTGTGGAACACCATTTTGGTAGGGTTTTCTGCATTCATTATTCCAAAATGGTTTCTATAAAAGCTAAATGTGATCACCAGGTGGCTCCTGAGTGTCATCTGCCAGAATTCCATTTCCTATCTAACACATAGGATTAAAGATTGTATCTTTACTTGATTGTAAACTCAGTTAAAAGTCTTATTTGATAGTATCAGGCAGCGCTTGGGGAAAAAGTGAGTCACTAAGCAAAGTCATATACATCCAAGCCTTAAGCCTGGTTCATTGTGATTTTAACGTGTCTGTATGGAAATGAAATTAAATCTTTATCTGCAACCTTTACAGCAAATGTTGTCAACTGTACTGGAAGTCTAGCTTGTCTTTTGTTGCATTAGATCCATAGTATTTTAATGAATGTGTACAAATATATGTTGATATAGGGCATGTTCATATGTAAGTACATGCATGTCCTGGACAGAAGTCAACTTCAGCCATCATCTTCAGGAATACTGCCTGCCTCCTTTGAGACTGATGGTTTCATTGGATAGCAACTAACCAATTCGGCTGGATTGGATGAACAGCACTCCAGGAATTCCATTGTCTGTGCTTCTCCAGAGCAGTGATTATAAGCTTTTGCCATAATATTCAAAATGTCTACATGCTTTGTACTGACTAATTCATAAAAGGTATTTTTTCAATTGACTTATTTCTCCAGCCTCCTTGTTTCCATTATATTAATAACAAGTGAATTAAGCATTTGAAGTCTATTCCAGTAAATGGATAGATGAGAAAATTGAGTCCTGGCAGATTAGGTTCTAGACTCAGTAACTTACTGCAAGAAATTCATGGAGGTGGTTTAAAACAGAGGCCTTTCTATCTGTACTCCATTGCTTTTTCTGTTATACCACATTGGAAATTCTGGTTGCAAAGATTGTCGGTCCATAGGGATATTACAGAAGCAGTTTGCCTACAGGGCAGCATCCACAGTTTACAATGCCCGAGTTGCTATGTCTAATTAGTTTTCCATCCTAGCCTTTGTTCTCTAATGTCACTTCTTGCTGCAACCTGCCTCACAGAGTTTTTCTCTCTAGTGATCTATGTCATTATGCTATGAGCTGTGAAAATAGATAATCAAGACAGAACTATTATGAATATAGCAAGTTAAAAAGTCATTGAGAGGCTCTGATTAGTTATACACTGTGACCTCACTGTATCATCTTGAAACATGCACCATGGCTATTCATGGCCTTATTTATTATCTCATTATTTCTTTGCATGTATGTTATAAACTGGATAGCTTGTCGAATAAATGACTTCTGATGGCTAGTACATAACGTTCATGCATCTTTTTCCAAGACCGTGAGCTTTACTGTTCACATTGCTAAGGGTCAATTTCACACTCAATTTCTAGAATATCTATTCTAAAAAGTCACAGGGGATCTTTGATTGTTCTCTCCAGGTAATGAAACTTATAAGAAAACAATCTAACTTAACAGAGAAGGCTGCAATTTCTTTTGAAATTACTTTCTTTTGTGTGTGAATAGGAACTTCTAGGAGGAAGGCTTTCTTTGCCCATTAGGTGTTGGGAGGCTGGTCCTGAATTCTTGTTCCTTGGACTTTTCTTAGTCTGGTCCTAAGTCTGATCTCATTCTGACTCTATCACCACCTTCCTTTTATTCCTTCTGCAATCTACATATAAGGTCTAACAATAACCGGCCCACAGATCTCCCCACACACAATCAATCCAAACTCATAGGCCCATCAGATGTTTTATTTAGTGACAAGTTTCACATTTGTTCTTCAAGGTAGTGAACAACATGTACTTCATAAGTGAAGCAACTTCAATAAGTGAAGCAACATGTACAGTGGTTTCTATAGGAAATTGAAGATGAGTAGAGCAAACAGAAGTCTTGGAGAGTGTAAAAAAGGGAAGGTGTGGTCTCAATAAATCAACATTAATATGAGAGATTCTTGAAAAGAAAAGGAAGTGGTTGTAATTACCCACTGGGATGTAGGATTGAATGAAAGGGATGTCTGCACTGTCTCTGTGGTGATAAAGATCAGGGGGTTACGGATGGAGAGAGAATGAGCAATGTGTGGTGCTGGTTTAGTGTGAAATGAGTCTGAAAGTTTACAGACACCTAGCGGTGAAAAGGAAGACCTTTTATACACTGTAGATAACAAATGCTCACTGAAGCCATTTCAGCCAATGAAACTACCCAGGGAAAAGAAGTTTCAAATAAGAAAAATAGACATAATACTGGAAAAACAAAAAACCTATAAACAAAACAAAACAAGAAAAACACTAGATTCATGAATAGATTTTTAAAAAAGCATTTAACAAGTACAGATATTGAAGAGAAACTGGTAAATTGGGGTCTTCCAAAGTGAGATACAATAAAGAAAGTAGTCACCTGAGCTGAAAACTTGGAAGATAAGAGGGAAGTGGGTAGAAGACTACAGTTTGAATTTATGAACCAAGGGAATCTGACGGATATATTGTTATGTGTAGCAAGGAAGATAAGTCAGTTATGTTTTCCTGGGAATGTTACAGAAACAGAGAAGGAAAGGATAGGAGCTGCCTATCAGACTGATAAGTAGAGAACTTCTCAGAACTTAGAAAGGCTACTTAGAGTGCCTTGATGAATGAATGGAAAATGCTTTGAAACATTGCTAGAGGCAAAAATATTTTGTAATTAGTTCACAATTGAGAGGTCATCTATAATTACAGTAGAAGTTATAATGTTGACCAGATCTCCCGGGAGATGATCATCCCTACTTAGGTCTGACTTCTTCATCCTTCATAGGATGGGGTTTATAGTAGTGCTTACCTCCAGAATACTGAGATTTAAAAGGTCATCCATTTAAATGTTCACGATGAACTGAGTGTGGTAAAGACACCTGCCTATATTCCCAGAATCTGTGATTTTGAGTCAAGAAGGATGAGGAGTTCAAGGCTGTCCATCTATATTCTATTCTATACGAGTCCTCCTCTCTCTCTCTCTCTCTCTCTCTCTCTC
>NW_022196912.1:64979793-64987585 GCF_008632895.1 Mastomys coucha
CTCTCTCTCTCTCTCTCTCTCTCATTCTCTCTCTCAAAAGACTGTTCGTGATGGTAGTTAATATATAGTAGCAAATAATGATAGCATAGTATAACATAATATATAGTATTAAATAGTATAATATAATATATAGTAGTAAATAATGATAGTATTATTTGTTACCTATAAGAAAGAAACAAAGGCATTCCTACATAAAATGTGTCACCTTATGTACTCATGATATTAATAAAGATAGTGAGTCTCTTCATTCAAATTTCTACTGACTTCTAAAACAAAATAAGCATAAAAGGACAATTTCCCTAGCTTTTAAGCTGGGGTGACCACTCCAATTCTCACAGCCATGAGAATTGGCTTTATTTAAAGTGATGGTCTTTATTTTAAAGATTACAATAATACAGAGTACTTGAGTTTCTCTTCTTTGGATTTAGAGGAGCCTCCTCTGGCTCTAGGATAAATAAGTAATTGGACTAAACCTCTTTATTCACGAAAATCTGATGAGTCTGACTTTTCTCATTAACACAAAGAGTGGGATCCAGAATCACTCCCACTTTGGTTGGTCTTCTGTTATTAAGTTACTGATACTTGGAAAAGAAGTGTCTTTGTCAGTTTTCTTCATCAATAAAATTAGTATTTTCCAGATCTGGCCACAACTGCTTGCTTGGATATTGTGTGAAATAACCAATCAATAATTGCAAAATGCTTTGAAAACGTGGAGTGCTAGATACAAGTTCAATATTATGATATGAGTTTTCAGTGTGATAGCACAGTTATAAAGGTCAAAGCTATTTTGAACCACATACAGATCTGCATGCTGGTATAAAGCAAAGAAGAAAATGCTGTCTTTAGAACAAGAGACCTGGAAATTGGGGATATTTTCATGAAATATTTCACTGTGGATGTTGTTCTGTTTCAAAGAAAACACAAGCCAAATTAACAAACTATAGACACTTAAAATGCAGAAATCAATAATTTAGCCTGAGAGGTTAGAGGAGTTTGAAAGATAGGAAGGAAAGGAGGGGCAGAGAGAAGGGAGAAGGAATTTAAAAAGACAAAAGAAGAAAGTTGGTTCATTTATATTATAAAGGGTAAAATTTTCAAGAACAAAACCACCTTGACCTAATTCCTGTCAGTGGATGTGAATCATCGAACAGTTGACCCATTTGGGTACCATCTTTCCCAGGCCAACAAAATTGCCATCCTGGTTCCCACATCATCTCAAGGCAATACATGGCACTGATGCAATAATCCTGTATAAGACTAGCTTGTGGGCTGTGAGCCCAGCTTTGATAGTGGTGAATAATGAGAGAAAGAGTAAAATGTTTTCTTGAAATAGTTTTATATCAAAGGATCTTGACTCTTGTACAGGAAATTTGTGTAATAACTTTCCTATCTACCATATGCAATTCCCACGACATTGTGGAATTCATGTTTCTGGCAGAGTGGCTCTAGATTTTCATCTTCATCAGTGCATGGTAGTCTCAGTGAGCATGAGATCAGTGGTATGGGACTATTGACACAATACCAGCATTCAGCCTGCTTATACATTTTGACTTATTGGACTCATTAAGGAGGTTGGTCTCATTGACTTATCATGATGAATGGTGAATCAAGGTGCAGTGACTTAGATACCATGATAAAAGTTATAGCAGAGGAGCCAAGAGTTTAGAGTTCAAGCTTTATTTTTTGTTATTTTTTATTTTTCATTTTTTTGGCTATGACTAATTTAACTTAAATACAATGGTTTGAAGTTAGTTTTCCAATAAGGGTATTTTCATGCTTTTCTTGAACTTACCACTGAAGAATAATCCAAATCTAGTTCTCATGTGGAAATATTTGTCATGGAAAACTCTTTACCTATAAATTTTGTAGAATAAACTCAAGAATGTGTAGTCCACAGCACTGTAGCATCTGTAAATGCATACTATCTTTTTTCCCCCAAATTTTAGAGACATTGTTTAATCATTAAAATCTCCTTATCAGTGAGGTAATGCTCTTCTTCATCGATTCCCTACTTTCTTCACCACTAAAAAAGAAACCTTATTGTTTCCAAATAAATTGAAATTTCATATTGCAGCAACCAATCGGAATAGGGTATACAACTGAGGTTTAGTTTTGTTTTAGAAGCAGTTTCCAGGTTTAATTCTTCTAAACACTTCACAGCTCAAGACTACTGTGTTCAGCTTGAATCAGTACCTGTTACTCACCTGCATCAGCTGCAGCCATCACTCTGGACATTCTTCTAGTACCACATCTTGAGGCTGACAGGAATCCTATTGGCCTTCTAGTTCAGCCTTTACCAGGAAAACCTGAATGTTCCTACCACCTGCATCCTCCCATTCTGAATAACCTCCTCAGGTCTTTGGGCAAGTACAGAGCCTCTTAGGATGAAACACTGATGAGGTCCTTCACTTCCCAACTCAAATACTTCAAAATGGCTGAATGAGTCTATGGGCTCAGGATACTGCCAAAAGCTTTGCGTGGTGCATCAAGGTGACAGAGCATCTCTCCTTTCATCAACTGCCATCACACTCCTGTTAGAGACTTAAAATTTTCATCCGCACAGCCAGTGGAAAATTCCATGGAGCAGAAGAACAACAGTGCTCAGGACATGTTGAATAGTCTGCTGAATTCCAATATGTCAGGAATTAACTCCTCTGTTTTGAGCATTTCTTCAGTAGGAATCTGTGTCTAATGTATTAAAACTTAATTTAAACTTAATTACTTTGTGAGCAACATTCAATAAATCTTCCTCAAGTCTCTCCATAGTGAAATCTCTGTAGCCAGATGTTGATTGTGTACACATTGTTTTGTGTTGCTTGCATAAACATTATAATCACATATAGACAACAGCAGAGCTACAATATTTAGAAAACATTTTTCACACCTCCTTATTAAGCAAGACTATGAAAATTATGACTCATCACTGCACCATTGTTTTTTCCTGTTTTCTGTGCTGGTTGAACAGTCATAGGCAGCTGGTATTAATACAATAGATAGCGCTTAGGGAATTAATGCATGATGTAGATACACCACAAAGGTATCTGTCATGCAGAACAATAGGTGTGATGATAGAAGATGTATGTATTTGAAAATTGTGCTCAAATGTGAGTTTTTCAGGATAAAGACATACCTTGACTATGCTACAAAATTAGTTTTTAACAATTGTAAGAAGTCTGCCCAAAATGTGCTTTTATTTTATTTGTGATCTTGAGAGCATTTAAGCTACTAGGAGCAGGCGTATACGTGCTCCTCTCCTCTCTGCTCCTATCAAAACAACACCAGAGCGCTTATGCTCCAGGGAGATTTGTATAGAATCTGACGCTTGTATCAGCTCTGAAAAAAACAACAAAATTACAGTCTGAGGTGATGTAAATGATATCCTTGGTGCATCTTCCCCGTGCTCCTGCGAGGCTCTTGACAGCTGATGGTTGGATTAAACAAAAAGACCAGTAACTTATGACTATTAGCTCAAAGCAATCATCTCTCATTATTTCAATTACATGGGTAAATGCGTGCAATCATGTATCAAATCACTTTTCCCTTTTGAAGAGGTTCTTTTCAGAGTAGGATTTCTGCCAGAAAAAATGTGCAAATATTTACACTGGTTTTTCATCCAACTGCACCTTTGTTTGGCAAAACCACCCTATGGCTACAATTCTGAGTGATATTTTGAAAAAGGGGGAAAAAACAAAAAAGGGAATTGGAAATAGTATGCGATTTTGGTGACTCATTAGCAGTCTGTAAAGGAGACACCTTCAGTTACTTACTGCTACCTGACTTGTCAGTGTGAATGTGGCTCCTATTCCCTAAATCACACTACCTGTGAATAGAGCTCCGCTGGCCAATTCAAGGCTCTTTAGGCAACCATGATTGATGACTCAGTGACTAGGAGAAAATTGCCTTCAATGAATAATTCATCAAGCTATCTCTTTGCTGTTAAAGTAGCTGACAGGAAAGTTCTGACACCGCCTAAGCACAATCCACTTACAAATCAGTTACAAGGAAATATTAAAAATAGCTCGGCTACAGCATACCAGCACAGTATCAAGTTGGGGCTTTTTTTTTTTTTTTTCTGTCTACAGTGAGCATCTCTGCGAACATGAGGAGCTCTTCCCATTTTACCATTGTGCTAATGGCAGTAAAGGCCGTGATTAGATAGAAAGTGACGTGATTTGTATTGGCTTTGAAACAATGCACTGTTTTTAATAATATGAATCTCTAAATTTAAGGTAGACAGTTAATCAAGCAAATAGCAATATTTAAACATCTTCCAGGAAAATAAGTAAATACAATTTGTTTGCAGAAGGTAATTTATCCTTGAGTTATTATGGACCCCAAAAAAGAATAGAAAGCTCATATCTATTTAATTAAGTTCTATATTAATTTCAATATGGTACTGTTCAACAAAACAGGCAGAAAAAAATTTTAAAAAAGACAATTTAATAAACCCATAAATAGTTACAGATTGCCTCTGATTCCATAAGTGTATTTTAGTTTTTCACTGTTAAGATGAATTATTCCTTGTTTACTATGATCAAAATCCAAAAATATGCCATACAGATTAGACAAGCTATATGCCATCAGCAAGATCTCTGTCTCATTTGACTTCTGACAAAATTGTCTCCCTTTTATGCATTAAAGACCCGAGGTTTTGTGGAGTTTTAACTCTTGAAAATATGTTTCCTCTAAGCATAAGAAACAGAAATTTCATTTTGAGTGAATTTTTTTTCCTGTATCACGGTGTCAGTGTAGATTGGACTGGTGTCACTCTGTGTGTCAGGCAAAGTTGACCAGGAATAGATGCATGTCTATTAGAGCTTGGCGGACTGAGGATCTCCACGCTTTTTTCTCCACTAACCTTGACCTTCTGGGGCATTATCTCCTTTTAAGAAGGCTGCCTTTGCCGCAGACAGATGACAGTGACTCCGAAGAGCTCAGACCTCACCCTGGAAAGCACTAATTCCATTTTCTATATTATGAGCACACCCCTAACACCATAACACCATAGTTGTCGTTGTACAAATGATTTTAAAAGCTGAAGTTCTGTTTTGAGGCGGTCTAAAAAAAATTTGATTTTTTTTTTTTTAATTCTTGTAGCTCCTGCCTCGTCACCCTGCCCCCATATGCTCTAGCCAGAAAATTCTATTCCTGTAAGACACTCTGTTTACTTTCTTGCAGAGCACGGTGATCCTGAACAACACTAGTTCCAGTTGCCAGTATATTTTGACCTATACTAAAAAAAAAATAGAGCTATTTCCAAACTCACTTTTTAATTTTTGTTTTACCATTACTGTTGATGAATAAAGTGCTTTGAATGCACTTATGAACAAAATCTAAATAAAATGTAGATGATGTTTAAATAAAATTAGGTTGCCAAATTCCCCTAATTAATTCATAAATCTCTAATAGGTGGTAAAAAATCTAAAATTTTATTTTCCCATCCATTAAAGCAATATATACCCACCCTGTCCATTATCTGCAATGGGGACTGGGGTTCTCTTTAGCTGTTAAGTGTCATTACAGATTATCCATGGCTCATCCAATAACATGTTTATTCTCATTTATTTTGATATGAATTAATATAAAACTTGTGAAGATGAATTTCTAGTCAAATATTTTAAAAATAAAAATATAACTGTAAATATCACCTATTTTAAAATACTTATAAGATTAGGGTCACATTTTATCGCTAAATGTGGTGAGTGAACTATGAATCTACGTCTGAAATGAGATAAAACCATAATTTAGGAAAAAAATCTTACTTGTAAACTTATTCAGAAAGAAAAAAATGTAAAGAAAATGAAAATATTTTGTTTAATATATACCATCCTCAAACTAGAGGTATGGAATTATACTTGAAACATAAATAACTTTATTTCAATTCTGGTATCTAAAGCCATCTGAGGCTAAATATGAGTCCACTTACAAAATTCAAGTAAAAAAAGCTAAATAGTAATATTTTGAAAACATTTAGCATCATTTACTAAAAATGTGGATGACGGAGCAAAAATACTTGAAGGGTGTATTGAAAAGCAACACATCTGTTTAATGGCTCTTCCATGAGTCCCCATCAGTTTAGCATTGTGGAGAAAATCGCTACTAACAGCAGTTCTGCGTATATTAACATCTTGCCCTCTTTTCAAAAAATGTTTGTTCACTGTAGTTCTGCTGTGGGATAATAATAATGTTTCACTTGTAGAATATTTTGTTATTTCTCAAAGAAATATATGTATTCTAACTATAAACATATAAATACATATTTCTAATCACCAATACAAGACATATACATATAAATATATGTGTACACATACTTAAATACATCAATTATACTAATCACACATTTAACTTGCTATATTTCTTGCAAATCCCTAGCTTTCAGGTATCTACTTGAGATTTAGGACTTGGAAGGTTATACTTTATATCCAGGTGATTTCAACAACTGATTAATTAGTCATTGGAAGAAATAAGAATATTTCAAAACCTCCATTGTCTTCCAACATCTGCATTTCTGCAAATGTATTATGCACGAATGCAATTAATTCTTTACTTAATGGAAACATGTATTTTCAATTGTTTGAGAAATCTTAGTTGCATGTTTCATATATTCTGTTTGTACTATTACCAAATATTTGAATCTATTAGAGTTGATAAACACTCTCTTTATGATTGAAAGGCAGTAGAAAGTATCAGAGAAAGTAAAGAATCAGGCCTACCTAAATTTTATTAATTTTGCTTCTTGACATTCTAAGAAATGCCTTTGTTCTGTTCAATGTTAATTTTATTGTACTGAGCTCTCAAAATTAGGCATCTTAGAATGAGTGTTTTATGCCTCTCTTCTTTTGACGATTTTGGAGAAAATGAAGATAGGAAATTAATTTCTACCTCTTTCCTTTCTATTCTTTTTCGCCTGTACTTTCTACCACATCCGCCAAGTAAGACCAAATATTGACTGACAGCTTGGAATTGCTAACCGAATCATCCCCAATCATATGTGTTCAATATGTTGGCTTTTCAAAAAAGTGGGATCCCAAATCTCTCATCTAATATCATTGCACAATAGACAGATTTTTTTTAACCAGAGCAAATTCAAGTACGGGTTTCAGACCAGTCAAGCCCAGGAGACAAGCAGGAGGCCTGTGCTTCCCCAGCCGTTCTGTCTGCATTAGCCACTCTTGCTCTGGCTCCATCGACCTGTCAGAGCCATCACAGTGATTGACTGCCCCGGCAGATGTGCTGCTATAACAGGTAACTTGATCATCCAGACCCATCTGTCTCTAAGTCCTCTTCAATTCACACTTTGAAAAATATTAGAGGTTGGGAGGGGTGGAATTCTTTGTTGTGATTTTTTTTTTAAAAGTAGGCAATCTGTATTTCACAGAGAGGTTATCCTCTAGTAACTGAATGGGAATATAGTACGTTTGTGTTCTTTAGTGACATGAGCTGCTTCCAGGGTATATTACTATCAACATTTTAAATTGGCCAACAAGATCTGGGAGTTTTGAAAACCTGGTTTCCAAAACACAATCTAAAGTTAAGGAGCAAATTTTAAAGAACAACCGTGATAATAATAGAGTGATGTTTCAAAGATAAGTTTCCCGTATGAGTGGGACAGATGGGCTGGTTGTGTGTAGAGAGGAAGGGAATCTCAAGCAACAAGAACAACCCAGTGTCTTCTCCTCAGTACCCATAGCCTGGTAAATGTTGTGACATCATTAAGTTAAGTTGCCTATTTCAGATGGGTCTGGAATGAGAATGGGCAAGTCAAGTCAATATATATATATATATATATATA
>NW_022196912.1:64987595-64997650 GCF_008632895.1 Mastomys coucha
ATATATATATGTATATATATATACTATATATATATACAATATATATGAATATAGAATTTTCCATTTTAAATTATCAGTGGCTATTCTTTCTCTTTTTCTATGACCTCAAGGAGGTTCCATTTTGCCCTTGATCATCCTTGAAAGGTGGAGTGTGTAACCATTATTGGTTTGGAATAAAGCTGTTGAATGTGGTGACGATTATTTATTATTAATATATATACAATATATATATATATGAATATATATGTATATATAGTCAAGGCACTCTAATATACAGGGAATTAATAATACAGTGTCACAATTTCTGATAATTAATTTTTACCAAAATATTTTGCTGTGCTTGTGTGCAGACATTTTATTCTACAAGTCAACACGTGGAGTGTAGCATTGGACAGTTCCTCTTCAGAGCTTCTATTAAGGAAAAATATAGTCTTGAAATCAATCACTAACAGGTTTCTATTTCTCAGTCAAGTCTATTGATGCCTAACCATCAAGAGATGAACACAGGCTGAGAATGACATCAGTCAATATCTAAGGAAAAGTACCATATCAAAGACATGGAATGAGGAAGAATGAAAGACCACTGACAAGCAAGCAAGTGAATTGATTTTTCAAATAAAAGAATAAATATACCAACTGTGCTCATAATGCTATTTGCAGAATCTAAAGACACAAATGAAGATGAAGACTAGACACAGAGATTCTTTGTTTTTCAATGCTTTGGCAGCTGCTTCACAAGCTACCTACACCCAAACAATTATTTATTTATTTATTTATTTATTTATTTATTTATAGAATTGGAATATACCAGGACTCACTCTTTTCCCAATTTCACAATAAGTTTGTAATAAATAAATTCCCCAAGTTCTTTTTCTTAGCCAAGTTATTTAAATGAGTTTTATTCATAATTTGTCATTTTATTTACTAGCCAAATTACATGACTTGTTTTATGAAAATGAACAATATTTAGTCGTCACAAGTTTGAAAGAGATAGAATTTTCCATTTTAAATTATCAGTGGCTATTCTTTCGCTTTTTCTATGACCTCAAGGAGGTTCCATTTTGCCCTTGATCATCCTTGAAAAGTGGAGTGTGTAGCCATTATTGGTTTGGAATAAAGCTGTTGAATGTGGTGACGATTATTTATTATTAATTGTGGCTGCCCATTTGGTTTAACAAGATGAACACTTTTATTCCTCCACTGCCTAACAAAAGGGAAAAAGTTATATATTTGAAATGTAAATCTATCCAGAATTTAGTAGGAGTTGAGAACATGCTGGCATACTTGAAGGGACAATTGAGTCCTGATAGAAATTGTTTTGAAAGATGACTGCGGTGGCAAATGTTGACAATCACAGCCTGAAGTGGGGAGTGTTGGGACAGGAGGATAACAGGTCAAAGCCAGTCTGGGCTATCTAACATCATATCTTGCCTTAAAATCTTATTTCTAGCAGAATTTATCATTTTTAAATGAAAAAGTTAAAAGGGAAATGCTTAGTGTTCAACAGTGTTTGCCTTGCAGATTGTACAATTGCCTCTTTAAATGAAATGATATTTTTTTCCTATCCATGCAGACTACAGGTTTCCCAAGCCACGGAATGAGACATGCAAGTGTTCCCGATAAGGAATGAGCTTCTTTTTTAAAACTCTCAAATATTCATCTTCCACATCATGGAGCTCACATTCTTAAAAAATGACTGAAGACTTTTCTTGTTTCCATGTGGTTCCTGCTTTCTAAATTCTGTTGCTTGTTTTCTCCTTGGAGCTCTAAATGTTGCTTTAACATCTTTAGGTGTGATATAGATAGATTGAGAGTGAAGCAGTTAGCAAGTCTCTAGCCGCAGCTTTAAAATACATTTGAAAGCCTCCTCTTGGAGGAAAACAAGCGCTCTCAAAGGAAAGTTACACTTTATTTTGGAAGCATCTCTTGCAACTTTTCTTCCCAAAGGTGTTGAATTTACTATGATTATCAACACGTGTAATTAATTCTATCTAAGCTTTTCCCTGTACAGTACGTCGATAGTAGTGTGTCCTTTGAACAGCATAAATACTAAAAGATTTTTAAAGAGATATTTAGATCTATTTACTGAATCAAACACACTTGAGCACTTGAGACATTGTCTTTTTACATAATGCTTATAATATCCGATGAGCTTTGACAGAGTTTGCCTCTATGTTGTACTATGTAACTAAGGTCCTGCATTCATCTCAACCTTGCTCTGGTGATTTTTTGTCCCTCCAAATAATTATAACTGAAGAAAGAAATCAACATACACACGATTTTTAGCAATTTATAACAGGAAAAGTGGCTTCTACTTATTTGAAGTTAAAGTTGTATATTCAATTATTGTTAGCAAGCACTCCACCTACTGGCTCATATGCTGCCAAGCAAGCAATCTGTGATGCAAGGCAAGCCCCCAGTAGCAAAAGATACTTTCAGCTCTGTGGTATGAATAAAACTGCAGCTTCCTGATTCTCAGCCAGGGTCAGTGGTGACTTGCCTTGCCGCTTGTCAGGGTTAGCCCGAGTTCTTCATATTAGCACTGTCTGACTGACAAGTGAACTGGGAAGGAGATCCTCTAGGGCAGCTTCAACGATAGGATGGTTCACTGGGAGATGGATTTTGTAATCATAACAACGGGGGAAAACCACCTTATAGAGTGTCACACCAATATTTCTTTTCTTGATTCAGAGTCTAGCTGTGTCGCCCAGGCTGGCTTAGAATTGAAGATCCTCCCGCCTCAGCATCTCTAATACAAAAATCACAGGCATGTATCAACACGTCCAGCTTCAAAATAATTTTCTTTACAGTCATCTAGATAAAATATACATGCATACAAGTATAGAGACCAAGTGCCTTTGTATTAAACTGTTTTTAAATAAGACATTTAGTTTCAAAATGGGTGAGAATTATAGACTTGCATAGCAGTGTTTCTTTTCCACCAACATGCCATTTTGAATGATACAGTATTGCCGTAGCAATAGAAAAAAATGAAGCTGGAAATTTTCTTTAACCATTGACCCCGGCCTCATGAACTTTTTAGCTGAGCCATCTTCATAACGACTAATTATATGACAGACAAAGAGAAATTAGTATTAGATATTATAGTGAAATCAAGAGAAATTGAACCAGCTTTGTCCGAAAATGTCAACATAAGTTATAAATCATCATCCTCTGCCCACCCCACCCACCAGTGTCCATCTTGACATCTCTTTGGAAGGACAATTTACTGTGCAATTATTGCCTCTGTGAACATATTATGTTATGTTTGAATGTAGCAATAAACATTAAAGTAATTAATGTGAAATAATACAAGAGCAAATCAAGGCTCATAGGCTAGATATAAAGGCAAAGCACTGGGATATTGAAAAGAACCCTGACGGGATATGAGCTGGAGATGATGTTCCCAATTCTGTCACAGGGTGTTATATCGAGTAGAGCTGTTAGAAAAAAATGCTGAAGGGAGAATGTTTCACTCTAGAAAATGTTTCTTGGAGTAAATCGTATTTTACCATCAGCTTCCCATCTTCTCCAGGATGAAGGAAGAAGTATCATATGCTACTAATAGCAAAGGAAGGTCTCTTGACTCCTAAAAGTCTTGAAGTTTGTATTTAAACTGGAACACAATATGGCATCGAGGAATAAAACCTTTCTTGCACTAAATGAATTCGTATGCACTGATACTGGAAGCGTTTTGTAACTGCTTTAGTAACAGCTCAATAGAACTGCACCCCAGATGCATGAATGTCTCTTTTGGCTTTGCAAGGAAAGTTTTCACAGTTAGTGGGGGGAGAAATCAGTTGCATTAAGCATTTACCCTGCAAATCAGAGACTGAAGAATCTTAACACATGACGACACAACAGAATTTACCTGACCCTTCCAAGCTAAGGAAAACAAGACAGAAGGTCCTCTAGAGAGGCGGTATCATATATATGTTCGGAGGCTGTGCTACCCATATGCTCAATAGGACTGTTGTATCTCAAAGTTATAATAATTTGCAACGAGGTGCCAGAACCAATTATTAAATATCATATGATCCAACAGAGATGAAATAAAAATATACAGGGTCGATTTTACTGGCTTTGACTATTATAAGGCATTTTAAGTACTCTGAATTTACAGTTTAGCTTGAGGGTTGTATTAACGACATCCTTATGCTAGGAGTTTGTTCCCAGCTGAATATCATAAGCTAAATGCAGATGGCATATTTTTCCAAGGACAAAAGGAGTTTTGGCCTTATCCTTTTTTTTTAAATTTGTATATCAACTCAGGAAAAGGAGACATGCTATTATGTTATTCTCTACTAATGTAAACCTTTATTCAAAAGCGCAAATGACAGCCAAAAGTACAATTCAAGTGAGAAAAAGGTAGTGTGCGATAGTACCACACAGAATGATACAGTCGCGGCCAAATTGCTGCCTATAGTGTAGAAAAAAGAGGCTCAGGCTTCACTGTCAAAAACCATTTATTTACCATGATATCCTTAAATATGGATGTGTGGATGTTACAAATACAGGTTCTGGTGTCAAGCTAAGGTCAGAGTCTTCCCCATGTTTGGTGTGACTCCTCCCTCACTGAAATCCAGGAGCTATGGAATGATGATTTCCTTCCAGGCATTTGGAAGACAGGGTTCTTTCGGCTATCAGTATTTCAAAAGCACTCGTCAAGTCCCAAGATAGTTCTACCTTGGCTAGACATTGCTGGAATGAAGCAACCTCTCTGAAGAGATTTCCCCTTGAATCAAATTCCAAGGTAAGCTCTCTAGCCATCCAAAGAATGCAGTATCTGCTGAGTTCTTAACAGGGTCACTTTGTAGATAACAGCTCATCTTCCTTGGGGCCCAAGAGTACAGTAACTGCAAGGGTGTGTTGTCTATATATGTTTATAGCACGTGCCAGTTGATACATGAAAAACAAGGGGGGAATCGTGTACAGCAATCTCCTCCTGTGTTGAATGTTTAATGCAGGATTCTAGAAAGAAAAGCACAAACATTCTACTTTTCCAATGCCAGTCTTCTGTGACCACTCCTAATCTTCTCTCAGGAGAAGAGAACTCCGATCTCTGTCAGGGAATGGACCCACTTACTTCCGATTTTTTTCACTCTTGTCTCAGCTTCCTTCCTGTCTCCGAAAATGAAATTTATTTTGGCCACCTCTGAGCAGGCTTGTGTGTATATATTTTCTGAGAAATTAGATTTTCCATATGGATTTTAAAATCACTTTTCAGATCAAGTTCAAATATATATAAACTGTCTTGTTGTCAGGCCAAGCAGAACAGAATATATCACCCAGTGAAGAGCACCAAATACTATAAGTGATCTTTAAATGAGATAACTCGTGCGTAAGTCAATTAAAATGGCCAATAATGGGAAACAAATGCCCATCCACAAGCAATTCTAAGACATTTAACCCAAGGAAGAAAGTTACATTATATGTTTTTTTTATTAAATTGAGGCTAGATTCACACTTATTGTGGTTTGAAATGTGAACCAATATTTTCTATCTTTGGTTTCCTTGCTTTAAGATCTCTTAATGTGTGTAAGATGTACTTCATAATATCATATGACTGTTTTAAGTTTTTAAGTTACTGTCTCCAAAGTTGTAATTTAATTTAAATTGACAAATATCCATTAAACTACTGTGCTCTCTCATAAAACAGTATCTAACCTGTGATTAATGAAACAAGAGCCTGGGTTTTCTAAAACTCCTGATTCTTTGTCATTTTAACCTTATTTACAACATAACACATCCAATTTTAAAGAGCTTTATCATTTAGCACAATGTAAAGTATTAGCTTTCAAAGATGTATGCAAATCCCATCTAAAGCTTAGACCTGCTGCTCCAATAATCTTTATACTGAGGAAATAAGAAAAAGATTAAGGTCCTAGGAATCCAAAAACATATGCCCACTCAAATCCCTGCAGAAGGGTGAGTAAAAATGATATCAGTAACACTTGAAATTATTTCAATATCCGTAAACACAGGTCTTGGAAGAAAGGAGTAAAACAATTTCTAAGAGTTCAAAGTGCTTAAGAAGATGGCAGAGGAGAGCTATGATTTCCAAATAGGAGCTTTGTAAGTTTAATAAGGGCAATGCCAAGACCAATAAAACAAGGACTAGAGAAAAATTCTCATCTGAAAGATTTCATTATGCCATCCTTGGAGTAGCCACATGTCTTCATGCTTGCTTGTTTGCTTGCTTGCTTGATTGATTGCTTCCATCTTCCTTCCTTCCTCCGTTCCTTCTTTTCTTTCCTTTTTTCTTTCTTTTATTATTAGAGGGAAGAAGAAAGGAGAGAAGGAGGAGAAAAGGGGAGGGAGAGGGAGAGGGAGAGAACATTTTCCTTGAGTTGAAATTGACAGCTATGAGCCTCCTGTGTGGGTGCTGGGCACAGGACTCTGGTCTTCTGGAAGAATACATACATTTAACTACTGAGACATCTCTCCTTTAATCTCCTGATAATTTCCTTTTCTTTTTTTTAAAGATTTATTTCTTATTATACATAAGTACCTGTCTTCAGATAGCACCAGGTCTCATTTCAGGTGGTTGTGAGCCACTATGTGGTTGCTGGGATATGAACTCAGGACCTTTGGAAGAGCAGTCAGTGCTCTTACCCGTTAAGCCATCTCGCCAGCCCCGATAATTTCCTAAAACATTCTGTTTTTGTAGTTTTCCTCTGAGCCATCCCAAAATGTTTAACTTCCTTTCAATCTCTCAGATTCATTGGTGGGGTAAAGTGTTCCCACATGAACAATGAATGATATTTGTAAGAATGAAAGAGATTTATAAAAACACTGACATTGTTGCGTACTTCTGCAATATATGCAATGCATTTTAATAATAAGTTGCATGCATTTAGAACTTACTTGACAAAGCATCTATGAGAGCTTCAACATTACCTCATCACATTTCACAACTTTGTTAGGCTTTGTTTTTTAAAGATTTGTTTATCTTTATGTGTATGAGTAATTTGGTTTCATATATATATATATAGGCACTACATGTGTGCCTGTTCACTCTGAAAGCAAGAAAATGAAGTCAGATCCCCTGGAGCTGAAGTTACAGGCAGTATGAATTACCATGTAGGTACTGGGAACTGAATCTGTGTCCTGTGCAAGACCACCTAGTGCTCTTAATTGTTGAGCCATCTCTCCAGCCCCAGATTTTATTTTATTTTTATTTTGTAGTCACATTTTTTCCAGTACCAGAATTTAAACTCAAGCCTTCAAGCATGAAAGATTGTATGCAGTAACTGAGCTACAAACCCCAAACCTCTTTATGCATTCTTGGAATTCCTATATTTACCAGGCTTGTTGCAAACTCAAGACTCTTGCTTCAGTATCCTGAGAAGGTGTGCATCACTTCTCCAACTTTATACCCATTTTCCAAAAAGGGAATGCTAAATTGTTGTAATGAAACTAATAATGGCATGGAGATTCATATACAAATAACTCAAATTCCCATGTTTATACTTCAATTTATATTCGGCTTGTGTTCTAAATTGTAGTCCTTGACATTTAACCATTTAATTTTGAAATTGGAAGGGCTACATTCTGATTTACTGTACATTATTTACTTTCTATTGATGAGAATGAAGCCATAGTAGATTTTAAAATATATTTTTATTTATACTATGAGACTTTAGCACATACATATGTAAAATATATTTTGAGCCTCTATCCATTCACATTTACCTTTCCCAGACAACCCTCCACTTTGTTCCTCTCCTAGTTTTATTTCTTCTTTTATCTTTTTGATAACCTATTGCAACCAATTAGTATTGCCTCGATGTGTCTGGGAAAAGGGCCATATGCTGGAACATAGACAATCTACCAGGGGTCAGTCCTGAAAAAAACTGACTCTTCCTTTTCCAGGAGCCACAGACTGCTAGTAGCAACTTAGCTAGGAGTGGGGCTAATGAGCCCCCTACCCCATCCATTCTGTAATTTTGACACTAGGATAACTTTTAAGTTTTGAGGATAAAATCAATTAGTAGCAGCGCATTGGATTCTATACAGAAGCTATTCAAAGATATTCAGTGCTATTATTATTAGTAAAGTCTCTAGTTTATTAAGTGTAACAAGAACTATCTCAAGAGAATTAGAACAATGTCTAAGAAGGAAAAAACAATTAATAATTTACTTCTTTTTTGCCATGCTCAAAGGAGCCATGTCTTGTTATTCATGAAGATACAATTTGTGTTGTTAGGTCAATATGTCCTTCTTGCTCCTACCAATACCAAACTTAAGTCGGCACAGGAAGAGCCAACTTTACAATGAAACACTAAATTCAAAGACTATTGACAAAGATTTTTAATCTATTGAGGTTTGCTTTACCAGAAAATACATTGTCAGGAATTTTGTGCTATATTCAAATTACCAACAAATTATTTTTTTCCTTTACTGTGTGTTTTACCACCAACATTAAATGTGTAGATGTTTGTTTTAAAATAAATCTGTAGCAAATCAAACTTTAATTAGTTGTAAAAATGGCTGCCTTGCTTAAGTAAAATGGATGCAAACGAGACGTTTTTATATTTTAGTACAAAAAAACTTTAAGAACCTGAATTTAGTAAGTGATAAAGGAACAAAGCTCAAAGTTTTATAATAAATCAGGTTGCAAGGTGACAAATTGGTAAATATAAATATTATAGACACTCTACGTGTAGACTAGGAAAGTCATGAGCAGATATACTGTAGTGAAGGATTGTTTCTAGGCTGCAGAAGGCTGGCTCACAGCTGTTATGGAGTGGCCCAGGCCATTCAGATATCACAGATACTCACCTAGTCACTTGAGAGTACAGTGAGTCATACGGTTTCCAAGGTCATTGCAGACCTCTAATAGATGCTTAAAAGACCTTGACTTTAATTATGAGCATACTACAATTTTGAGTAAAGTGTTTTAAAAGATTAATTCATTTGTGGGAGAATTTTTATAGGTAGAATTTATATTTTCCAAAAAAGTACAATGTTGCCAAGTTTCAGATGTGTAGAAAGAGGCTAGAGGAATGGCACAAGAGTTAAGAGCATATACTGCTCTTGTAGAGGACCCAAGTTTGGCTCCCAGGACCTATATCTTGCAGCTAATGACCACCTGAAACTCCACCTTCCTAAGGGATTGGATGCTTGCTCAGGCACTTGCACATAGTCACTCACACATATCCATGCACATCTGTAATAAAAAATAATATAAATATTAAAAATTTAAAATGCTTGGAAAAATGTTAATCTAACTAGCAAATAATAGGAAAAATGAGATGGAAATTTTGGGGAGGAGATTGTCAAATCCAAGCAGAACAGTTAGATTCTACATATGAACAAATGAAAGGTTATATTATGTAGCTATGTATACTAAAAAACTCAAAATACCTAATATAATAGTAAAGGGTTTGTGTTGTTACAGTATCAATTAACAATTTACTTTTAGGGGCAATGCAATGGTTTAGTGAGTAAGAGAGCTTGCTCTGTAAACCCTATCACCTAATTTTAATTAAAGGTGTGTGTGTGTGTATGTGTGTGTGTGTGTGTGTGTGTGTGTGTGTGTGTGTGTGTATGTGTGTATGTAGAGAACAGACTAATGAAAATTGTCCTCTAAACTCTAACATCATTGTATATGCAATAGCTCACATACCACAATAATAAATAATTTCTCTTAAAAAAACTAATTTACTCTTTTAGGAAATGGCTCTGGATGTACCACTCTAGGCTAATGAACTAAGCACAATCAATGGCTGTTGAGAAATGAATCACTTTTCTTTGGTAGAATTGGCCATTGGTAGACTAGCTATGCCTCAACAATTGATCACAAAATCATGCACATATACCAGGCATTAATTAGACTTAATGGACTATGAAAAAAAGACATTTGGTCAGAGAAACATAGGAAATATAGTGGGGGCACAACAGGATTAGGATTGTTGTAAAGGTCATGGCCAAAACACAATACATGTATAAAATGTATTTTAATTTATTTATAAAATTTAAACCACACTGTACTTTATATATTGTTCATGATTTAAGGTATCACCAATTAATGTTATTCCAGTCATCCCTCT
>NW_022196912.1:64997660-65087598 GCF_008632895.1 Mastomys coucha
AAAAAACAAAACAACAAAAAAAACACCAAAAGTAAAAAAACAAACAAACAATATTTTAAGATTATGATCTGCATTTGAATATGTTATTGTCCTTGAGATAGCTAGCTAGGAATCCAAACAATATGTTTACAATGGAAGTCTTGCTGATTGGTGATGCCCCTTTACCTTAATGAACTTTAAGTGCTTAGAAGACATTAACTATAGGAATAAATCAGCAAAGATAGTATTTTTAATTTGTGGTTTTATTTTATACTTTATGGGTTTCATATAAGGTTAAATTGTTTTTGTAAACATCTCTTAATTAATGCCATGAATAAAAATCCTTAGATCATACTAGTTTCATTTACTTGGGGTTGCCCTAATAAGAACTAGATATAAGTAAAAATCTCAATTACATTATATCCATATCAGTATCTGTATGTATAGATTATGCAATAGGAAGTTTGCTGAAAAGTCTCCCAATTCCCTCATTTGAGAATAATTGGGCAATAAGAATAAGATCAAATAGAGTGAAATATTGAGATTTTTGTTTTGCTTTATTTTGTTTATAATATTCCAGGAGACGAATACTTGTTAAAAGCTGAGGTCATATGTTTTGGTTGCACTACAATCCTCTTGCTTAATGGCATACCTTCAAAAACAGGAAAATTTGTTATCACATTGAGTTAATTGCATTACATAGTTTTATTTGGGTAACTCCACTGTGACTAATAATTTGCTCATTAATATGCATTAAAGAAAATATCTAGGTCAGTATTTATGCTTTATATGCAAGTCCACATGCTCAACCTTACTAAGAGGACATGTAACTGTAAAAATAGAGTGGTATCCACATTGTATTCTGGAACTTAGTCAACACTTAATACTCAACTAATGAATCAATAAATAAATCTACATTATTATATGACCAACCTTAAATTCTACTTTTTGATAGTCAACATAGATTAATACCCATGGAGGTAAACTGAAATAATATTTTGAACTTATGGTCTCTCACAATTATTACATAATTATAATCTACTGGTGCACAAGTGAACTTCATGGTTTCTTATTTTTAAGTAGGTAGCATTACTGAAAATATATTTAGTGGTACTTTTATTTACAATTATTGCTATTGTTTTATCCAGAGAACCAACACAAGTGTGGCATCCTACCTGGTTAAAAGCTGGACTTGTTTTCTGACTCCTAAGTTCTCAGATAACTGCAATGAAGCCTTTGCCTTAGTGTTGATTTAGATTACATAAGAGACAATCAATGTATATTAATTTCAGAGACCAGAGTCCTTAAAAAATCAATACAAATCTCATTTTGAATACCATTTAATTTCTACAATTTGAGCAGCCTACTTTTCTATAGTTGTATTTTTGTCTTGCTCAAAGGTTTGAGCATGGTGTGTTGTTTCAAACAGATGAGACATGGAGTGTACTGGGTAACAATTTATAATTTGACTAAGAATCTTAAATGAACTTACTATAGAATGACTTGCCCATTATAAGCAGACACTTTAAAACACGATACTAAATGCAAGAAAAATTACTTAAAGGATCAGTTACATTGAAAATGATGAAATCAATAACAATATTTTCTCTATGATTCTTCCTCTCTGATAAGCAAGAGTCTTTGCTTAAAAGCCACATTAAAATTTAATCACAATCTGTGTGCTTTAGCAATTGCTAATTTCTGGACAGCTGTCTTCTGCTTTGTTTAAGTCTTATGTTCCTTCTATTTAAGTTATGCCTTTTGATAGATGGATTAAGTACATTTAAAATCTGTATTATTAGAGTCTGATCATGTTTATCACCTTCCAATAGTAGCTAGTGGTTTTATATCACTTCACGGTAATGTTACAGCAGAAAAAAGACTTCCTAGAGCTCAAACAACTGGAAAACAGAATTAGTTTTATAATTCTGTTTCGACCTTATTTTCTTTCAAATCTATTGTGAGGAGGCCATATTTGTGGAAATCATAGTCAAATATTAGGTTCCTAGATATAGTATCTTAAGTAAAGCATCACTACTCCATGACCAGGCAGTTTTGTCTGCCACACATTTAGCAATGAAAACATATACTAAGTAGCTTACTAAATAGTTCTTAAGGGACTATACTGACAAATTTAAAAAATATTAATCAGCTCTAAGAACCATCTCAGCTATAGGAACTGAATGTATATGACCTCCCTCCTATTTAAGATGTTAGGTGATCAGTAAGTATCAGTATTTTGTCAGATTATATCATAGCAGCTTAGCAACTACTGCTGTTCCAAGATCCTCCCATTGTGTGTTTCATAGGAGAGTAAAGAAAGGTCATCTTTCAAAGTGCATCCTCTGATTATATTTCTCCTCTAATCACCTAACATCACTACCAAAGATGGGAAATGATAATATCATATTTATGGTAGTAAGACTATTGAAAAGGATCAATGTACTCTATGGCAGGCTAGCATTTGGTTCTGAAGGATAAAATAGCTGATACAGTGGTCATATTACATTGCCTTGTGGTAAAATATTTTTATTGTGTTGTTTTAATGTACTCAGCCAAATCAATAAGTTTAACTGCATTTGCCAGCACTCAGACCAATGAAATTTATACCTATTCAGTAGCGTAATATATGTGATGGTATTTACTTTTATCTTTGCATCAGATGCTAATTAATTAAATACTTCTGCTAAAATTAATAAATAAGTAATAATTAGATAAACACATTGCAAAAACATAATTTGAAGGAAGCAGATTGAAGTGGCTTGGGAATATAAGTAGCCATATAGTATGTCAATTAAGAGAAAAGCTGAAATATTCAAATATGTCCACAATATGTCCAAATATGTCTGCAATATGTCCAAATATATGCACAATATTGCAAAATTTAAAATGGTGCATATTTTAACATATATAGAAGATGGAACATGGACCTATATGAGGGCTATCCAAAAATTTAAAATTATTGATAATGGCAATTTGAAGGTGTAATTCATATGAAATTTAATCAAGTCAAAACATGTTCTTTTGATAATATAATTTTTAAAATGTGTAAATTATATAAGACAGGTATTATTCAACCATAAGTGGCACTTGATTCTTGTAAATAAGATTGCTTTTTCTGAGGAAGAATGTATTGGAATAAGCTTGTCTTACAATGATGTGGCAAAGCCAAGTGCAAAATATGTCACATTTTTAGCATCAAGAATATGTCATAAAGAGGTTTATGAAGCATTTTGAAAGGCATGCAGTAAATCTAGCTCCATTTCTTTGGAAATACGGTCCCAGTCAGTGACCAACTTCATCTTTGTTTTTATTTGTATTTCCTTCTCCCTGTGCCACCACCCCTTTCTTTTGGTGTTCTAGATTCCAGACTATTACTTTTAAATGTTCAGGAATTAAAACTGCTTATTGCAAAATAATAGAATGCATAAAAATTGTAAATTCTTCCAGGGTATTAATCTCAAATAAAACCATTTACCATAATTTGAAACCCCCAGTAATTTTCAAAGCCCTTTCCTACGGTTGGATTTTGACACTATCCTTTTTTTTTTTTTTTTTTTCACGTTGTGACATGGCTCCTCCTATTATTAAACTCTGCTTTGAGAATGCTTTCTTATTTTACTGCCTCTAACATACTAGATTAAAAAGGAAAGGTGAACATTTCAGCATTATATAAAATCTGAAAGTGACAAAGAGTTAAGCTAAGAATTTCAGATGAATATACCAGCAGTTTGCCATTCTGACAGCTAAAGCCAAGCTAGTGCTTAAAAAAATGCAAGTTTGAAAAATGCAAATGGTGTTATCCAAATATGCAGCCATATGTCCATAATACACACATTTTTTGGAAAAAATTTATAAAGATTTCTATCACAGAATTGTATCTCAAAATGGTAGGAGTCTTGTTTTTTTATATTGTGTTACCAAGAACATGGTATGATGTTGAAATTTTATTTCACAATCTTCTATATATATTATAGTAGGAAATACAGTATTTTTAGGTTTTCAGAGAAATTTGGCTCTAAGTACTAATAATTCATTTTGAGTCGATGCTCTACTTCATCTATAATACAGTTAACAATATTGTCCAAAATATCCAGATTTTAGTCATGTTTTTTTTTCTATTCCAACAACTGAGGTTTAAAACAGCCTCTTCAAATAAGTTAACAGACCTTGGATCTAAATGTGTATTACTAAGGAAAAATATAATTAGCACGAGTACTGATAAGCTGTGAAATTTGGATAACCTTTAAGCAACTTTGCTCTGTTGATCACAGCATCCACAACAATAGGAAAGGGGAAGCCAAATGCAAAAGGTGAAAGCTCCAACAGGAAAATATCAATTAATCTTTGTCAATAGAGTTGAAGTATGTGTAATCCCCTCGTTAAATAGTTTGAACCTTTCTCAAAGTAAACAAAGAAGGGCTAGTGAGTGAAGCAGCCCTTCACTTGTTTACATGGGGAATCTTCAAGAGGCTTAGGCATAACCTCTCAAGACAGGGCTTCTTGGCCACTAGTCACTAATTACCCTCCTTTAAAACTATTTCTGTAATAAAAAAAGAGACTTTTATTCAGACTTAGAATACCACAGAGCATGGCAATATTTTGTTCTTAAGCCAGTACATTAAAGCATATTAAAAATCTGTGAGATCCTCACCAGTTCCTGCAAGAAAACTAAAATTCAATTTCCAGTATGTTTGGCAAAACTGTTGTTTTCTCACACTTCCTAAAAAAGAAGTATTTCTATCATAAGCAACAATGCACGGCCACTGCTAAAAATAAATTTACCTATGCATGGAACCACTTCAGCAACCTGAGATCTCCAGTTGCTGGGAAATTTCTGGGTTGGAAGGAAGATGAGAGGAAAGGAATTAACATGTGCTGTGTCATCTGCCAACCAGTGTGCCCTTGCTATTGAAGCAACATGAAAGCAAATGCATTCTTCAGCCTACTTGTCAAAATGCTAGTATAATTTAGAAGTAGCCTGATGCTTTAAAATGTCCATATGATAATAGTTAGCATCTGAAGTCATTAATCACCATTTGCAAACTTTCAATTTTGAGAATTAGGTATATGTCTATATGAAAAGGAGGAAAATCATACAATGAAGTATAACCGGAGTCCACATTTCTTACTATGCTATTTATAATGTTGGTATTTTAGTGAGCTTTTCTGAGGGCTGGGTAGCTATTAATATTAATAAAGATGTAAATGAACCTTGATATTATCAAAATTAATATCAGTAGATATTAATAAGTTTGATGTCAGTAGATATACTGTGGGCAAATGCATTGACAAGTTAAGAATATCACATTCATCAGTTTACTATAGTAAACTAGTAAAGATGTGATCAAAATTATGTGTAAGAGACAAGAAAGTGGAGTTCTTCGATATTTGTAAATCTACAAGGACAGCCCCCTGACATTCATTTTCAGTAATTCACATGCATGGTGCTACTGCATACTTTCTCTGGATGTTGTTCTGTTGATTAAAACATGAACATATATAAGAACAAACAAAGGCTCAGCACACAGACAAACATAACTTCATGTATATTCTCTGTGGCTTCTTTTTTTTAATTCTAAAAATAGCATAATTTATTTTGAAGTCAAATTTTAAAATATAATATAGTAAGTAGTAAAGTCTAGATAATTTATACACTCTTAGACATCTACAATATTCTTTTGGATAAAATTTAAATAAATTGAGAAAATTAAGAGCCATCTATGGCTTTACCAATTAGATTATGATTTTTCTAAATATCTTGGAAATAACATGGGATTGAGGTGTTACACATTTGTTTCTATTTCCATTTGAATGCTCTAACTGCCACATAAAAGTTAAAAATAAGATTTGAAAAAACACTAGATATGGATAATGGTATGATGGGAGGCAACTTGCATAGTTACAGCTACATTATGCATAATTTAGAGAGACTTTTATTAAAACATCCCAATGAACCATGTAAACTCTTAGAATCTATCCATAGGCCATATCATTACTAAAGTATTATGATTGGTACCTCACACTATTACTTATTTTTATTTATATGTGTGTTCCGATATTTATTTATAGTTTACTGATAGAAAATTTTCTCTTAGTCTGACAAAATTCTGGCGAAATAACATACATTTATACATGTGAGTTTGCATACAAACTTAGTTAACACTAAGTTAGTATCTGCCAGGCTTTTATAATGGGTAATGACCCCAGAGGAAAACAAAATAATTGTAACTTAACAAAAAATTCAAAGTATTCTAGTGGTGTGGTTAATAGTTTTAAAAGAGAATGAATTATTTGTAGAGATTCAAAAGCTCATTAGGCGTAGGAAACCTTAGTCAAAGTTTACTTTTGTTTTGCTCTGTATGGTTGTTGAAAATTCCACAGCATCTAAATACAAAAGACATAATACTTATTAAAATTACAAACAAAATATTCCTCTGCCCTTATGCTTGTTTATTTTTTCAAGTTTCTGTTTGTTAGAGATTGTCTATTATTGGAAAATTAATTTAGAGATGCATTTACACCTACACAGCCACCCATTTGCTTTCAGATACTGTGGAATAGCTTATTGTTGGTTAAATGAGAGGTATGTTGGCCAATTAGCATATACTTGAACTTAACTTATTTGCGTATTTCTGTATCTACTAACACTTTCAATACCACTCAAACTTCATTGGGTTTGGTTGGGTAAGACTTTGTTGTTGCAATGGTGATAACTGAGAAGCCCCATGACACAGTAAATATAAATAATGTTATATCACATTTTCCTTTAGTTTGTATTTCTTAAGAGTGTTTCTGACCTTAAAAACATCAGTTGCTATTCCTATTTGTTTCTCAGTATATGCTACAGTGTTATCACTACAAAATAGAAAATGTATTCATCATATTACATGAAAGAATGAAAAAAATCTCAGTTTTAAATACAAATATTTGGCTCTTCTAAGTTTAAATGTTTTATAAATTATTAGTATGACCTGACAACTAATCTAGTAATTTTATCTTCTTTCTAATTTATATTATTTGTAATGCAAAACATTGCCTCAGAATTTGTAAAAGAATGTTAGTACTTGCCAAATATGTATTCCCCTCTTGACATTTTTAAATGTAATATTTTCATGTAACTATCCTATATAATATAAATCAAGAAAAATAAGCTAGTTGCTTATGTTTGTCTTTCTCAGAGTAAGAAAAGATTTTATTTTTCATGTTTAATGGGACAGATGCTACTGAAAAAAAAAGAAAATTAGACCATTAACTTTGGAACTGACAAATGCATGTTTCTAAATATGATTAAACACTGGAAGTAATAGAAATGCTGTTTGATTTGAATACAGCTTGTATATATTGCTTACCACCATCACCAAACACATCAATAGGTCAGAATTTCTGATCAGTACTAGCCAACTGAGCTGATAATGAGAGAGGAGAGAAGATGGCTGTTGGCCTATACACAGAAACATGCTCAGTAATTAAATTACATCAAGAATATCAGAAGAAGCAGAAATTGATGCTCTGGCATTATTTCATTAAACCCAGAAATATCTTTAAAAAATCAAGGAGGTGAGACTGTAGATTCATCCTCTAAAGCAAAGATAGTTCCCTGTAAGGCCAAGCAGCAAGCAAGCCTCCTTGTGTGGGTTCTCTGCTGCTTGTCTTTTACAACACAAGGAAAGAATTTAGTCATCCTCCTTCTCCATCCCTTGCTGTCAGAGAAAAGGGCTGAAACACTTCAAGGGATCAGAGAAAAAGTCATAGATGAGTCACTGATTGGAATCTGATCAGTGTTCTCATCAAAACTTTCTGTGACTCATCCATGTTTTTTTTTTTTCCTACAGAATACCACAGTAAAGTCTTAGTAATACCACAGTAATGTCTTACTCACTCAATCAAAAGGGAATTTTAGTTCAGCTCATTTCTAAAAATGAGTCACAAATTTGTTGGGTTAAAAAAAAGTGGTGAACTTTTTAACTTAATTTACACTGACTTCAAACAAGACCCAAAAGAAACTTGATAATATATGTCCACATGGAAGTTCGATTTCTATGTTTACTTTTGCATTATGTTGCTTAACTGTGTAGACTGGAATGGTCTTGAACTCTCCATTCTTCTGTCTCATCTTCAGAGTATTAGGATTATAGGCAAATATCATCATGCCTGATGTTTACTAAAGTTAAACTAATAACTTTAACTTCTATTCTGATTTGAGAAGAAAAAAACATTGTTTTCTTTCTCTAATTCTATAATATTGCAAAGAAGTATTTTAACAATCCTAGTGAATTTTTAGGATTTTGGCTTAAAACAGTTGTAATATATAAAATAGAGAGGAGGGAATGTAAGTAGGAAAGTGAGTATGTATGTACAGAAGCTATATCCTTAGTCTCCTATAATGTTCACTCTCATGTTGTAAATAACAAGAACTCTATATATTACATGTGTCACTGAGTACTATATAACTTTCATTATATCTGTCTCCTGAGAGGCTCTGACAATGCCCGACTAATACAGAAGTAGAGGCTCACAGCCATCGATTGGACTGAGCACAGGGTCCCTATTGAAGGTGCTAGAGAAACGACCCAAGGAGCTGAAGAGCTTGCAGTCCCTCAGGACGAACAACAGTATGAACTAACTAGTACCCTCAGAGCTCCCAGGGACTAAACTACCAACCAAAAAGTACACGTGGTGGGACTCATGGCTCCAGCTGTATATGTGGCAGAGGATGGCCTAGTTGGTCATCAATGGGAGGAGAGGTCCTTGGTCCTGTGAAGGTTCTATGCTCCAGTGTAGGGGAATGCCAGGGCCAGGAAGGGGGAGAGAGTTGGTTGATGAACAGGGTGAGGGGGAAGGGAATAGGTTTTTTTTCCAGAGGGGAAACCAGGAAAGGGGATAATATTTGAAAAGTAAATAAAGAAAATATCTAATAAAAAGGCTTTTCAAAAAAAATTAATACTCTAAAAAAAGAAAATAATTTTATTGTTGTGGTCACAACAATATAAGGAGATATATTAAAGGATTGCAGTATTAGGAAGGTTGAGAACCACTAAATTAAGAGGGAAGTATATAGCAAATTTTATTATTTTCTCTCTTTGTTTCTTTCTTTTTCTTTTAATGTACCTACAAAGTTTGGTGTTATGAAACACAAAATGATCTATGTGTCTATCCACATGCATGCATATGTGTGTGTGTGTGCACATATACTTATATTATTTCCTAAAAGAGGGGGATTACCTTTATTTTGAGAGAATGGACAAATACTCCTTGAGACCTAGGAGCATTAGCTGTTTTTTTCATGGTCAGATCTTCATCTAAACTCAAAGATGTCTTTAAAGACAAGTGCAAATAAAGAGCAGAATAAAATGAGAATTAGTCTATAATTCAAATAATTTATATTCCTTTGTGACTAAAAAGTCATAGTCATGACATCACAGGTAAAATGGTTTCAGAGGATATAAAAAGATCATACCTTTCCCTAAATTTAAGCTTATAGAAAATATGGACCAGATGCTGGCACATTTGACTGATATGTGCCAGTGTTATTTTTGTGTGTGTTTAATGGCTGCCACTTGATATTCATTTCAAAAGGATAAAGCCTGAAGAATGTGTGTCAGATGGTCATGGCTCAATATAGTTTTGGTCCAACAGATGACTCAGAATCATTCTCCAAGTCTTTAGATTGGCTGGGACATGCTCAGCATGCAGCCAAGGACCCTGGACCTTTAGAGTGTTGCTTTTAAATAACCACTGCTATTTGAAGGAAGTTCAGTGAATGAAGCTGTGGGATCTGCCCTAGCAAAGAAAGACTTTCTTCAAAGTTCAGAGAGTAGAATCATTTTGACCTTTGTCACAGAGAGGAAATGAAGAGCAGCACCATGTTCTTTGTTCATCCTTTCCCTGTCCATGGATCTCAGTTGTTGACCTTTCTATCTTTTTCTATACAAGAGAAATGACCTCATTTTATCTCCCTAATCCTCCCATAGAAGCACTGAACCCAACTTCTTGGGGTTAATTGTCTGATCCTCTTTGGCCATCTTCCTACACAAACACTTTGTGCTGTTAGAATTTTCATCTCCTTGCTTACTGCTTGCCCCTTAGTAGTACTTTAGTTAAACCATCATCAGCCAAAGAAAGGGTGCAATCTCTTACGCAAATTGATAAATAGATTATATATATATATATATATATAATAGATAGATGATAGGTAGGTAGATAGATGAAAAATAGATGATAGGTAGATAAATAGATAGATAGATAGATAGATAGATAGATAGATAGATAGATAGATGAAAGATAGAGAGATAATAGATGATAAGTAGATAGAAACATAGTAGATACATGATACATAGAGAGATAGGAAGATATATAATTACATGCATATATGCTTCAGAGAGAAAAAGGTGTCCAAAGCTGAGCCAAGTTATTTCATCTGAGAACTTAAGCTATCATTTTTTTATCTAGGAGAATATTGTAAAGTACACCAATATAGATAAAACCAAATGAATTTATATCTGAATCATTATATGGTTTATGTTAAAAGGTCAGTTTTTAATAACAATTTAATATTAAATACCATTTATTATGAACATCTTTGTTTTAATAAATAAAAGTTTTATTTTACCTTAGGGGTACATAATTTGCTAGAATTCCACTAATGGCCCAAAGGATTCAAATATTGTGCTAACAATTTTTTGTATTCACATATGTTATGCAATTATGTGTGGAGGCATGAGATGAATGTCACTATCTTCCTATATCAATTTCCACTGCATATTTTGGGTCAGGGTCACTCATGATCCTGTAGCTTATAGATATGTGAGATTGCAGACAAGAACAAGACCCTCCTGCCTGTGCATCCAAGAGCTGAAATTACAAGTATTTGTGCAACAGTAAGCATCTTACATAAGTGCTAGGAATGAAACTCAGGTCCTTGTCCTGGTATGGCAAGTACTTTATTCACAGACTTGTCTCACCAGACCCATAAGCATGTAAAAGAAATGGATGAATATACTGTGGGTTGGTAGAGTAAGCATGAAAATGTCTTGCTGATGTGGAAAGTTTATATTTATTTGAGTGAAAAATCTTACATGGTTTTATGAATACCTAAAAATTGCCTTAGTTAGAGTTACTATCACTATAATGAAACACCATGATGAAATCAACTTGAGAAGGAAAGGGTTTGTTTGACATATACTTCATCATCACTGTTCATTTTTGAAGAAAGTCAAGACAGGACATCAAAACAGGGCAAGACTCTGGAGGCAGGAGCTGATGCAAAATCTCTGGAGGAGTTCTGCTTCTGACCTTGCCTCTAATACCTCGTTCATCTTTCTCTCAGAGCCTAGGACAACTAATTCAGGGGTGACACCATCTACAACAGCTGGGCTATCCCCCATAATCACTAATTAAGAAAATGTTCTACTGTCTTGCTGACAGCCTGATCTTATGGAGGCATTTTCTCAATCAATGATCCCTCCTGTAAGGTGACTCTATTTTGTATCACATTGATATAAACTAGTCAGCACACAAGTATAGCCTTGACTACAATGGCCCATCACCTATGTCAACAGACCTTCCTGTTCTAGCAATAGTTATCCACAAACACTTACATAGTGCAGTTGTCCAGATAAATTCCTATAAGAAGCTAAAACATGGCTCTTTCAACATTGGGCTTTGATCCAGACACAATAAGGGTAGTGACAATAATAAGAAAACACTCTATCATTTGCAACTTTGATACACCTTATAAAAACTGTTTTGAAAAAAAGTATCATCCTAAGTATTTCACCACGGAGGCATAGAGTTAAACTAACTCAAATCCCTGTACTCTAAAATGGCATAGAGTTAAACTAACTCAAATCCCTGTACTCTAAAATGGCATAGAGTTAAACTAATTCAAATCCCTGTATGGAATTAGTAACTTTTGTCATTTGTCAGTATAAAATATTGATCCATAATCTCTACACATAGATGTGTGCAGAATTACATGTTAGGATTCCCAAAAGTCAATCTCAGAAGCAAATATCAAGGCTCTTTTTATACATGTTACAATGGAGAATTTTGATTATCTCCATCTATTTGACACTGGGAATTAGACTCATCTTGCACTAGGCATACAGCAGTAGAGGTAAATGGAAAGCTGTCTCCAAGAAGATATTATAAATGACTATGACTATAAGGTTATGCCTATTCATAGGTCACGGGGTATTTCTAAAATACAATAATTCAGGAAACATTTGTACAAAATAGCTTAATATCAAATAGAGAGCGAGTGTTTTAATATTTTAATTGAACTTTATTTATTTATGACTGTCTGGCTTCACTATGCATCACATGCTCATCTGATGCTTGTAGAGGTAGGAAGAGAGAATTGGATCCCCCTGAAATAACAGGTTATGAGCTGGGAATCAAATGGTGTTCTGTTAGAAGAGCAGCAAATGGTCTTAGACAATGACCCATCTTTCCAGTGCCTGGAGTTAAATCTTTAATGCTAATCTTAAAAAAGAAAAAGCAGCCTGAAAAAATAGATGAAGAATCACATTTTAATCCAGTGAGTTATATTGTTAAAATTGAAAAAGATAGTAGAGACATAAGAAAGATTTCCCTATACTTAAAAGACCAGTTATTTTCATAACTTCAACATCTGTGTCTTAAATGTTATATATTCACATTTTTTGCTTCAAAAATAAAGAATAGAAGAAAAACTGTCACACAGTTAAAATTAATAAATTAGAAAAGTAATTATATATAGTAACATCTATTTAAGCTGAGTCAATTCTACATTTACTTTATTTATTTGAAGTTAAAGCTGCACCTTAGTCTATGCCAGATTATGAATAAACAAATCATAAGAAGTAAAGCATTTGTTTGAAATCAGGAAGTATAGTAACAAGAACCACCCCGTGGCAGTCTATTTTGCCTCTCTTCTTGAGAAATTCCTAAGCAATTGATCTGGAGCCATCTTTATAGTCATGGTAGGCAAGCCCAAGTTGATTCCAGTTATCTTCTAAATCAACTCAAAGTTATAGAGAACATCTACAGGATGTGGGGCTTGTCAGCTAACATGGATGGAAGCCTCAGAGGATTAGAGAGTGTAAGTGGCTCTAAGCAAAAGCACGTTAGCCAACATCACATTATGTCAAGGAATGAGCCATATATACCTTCACTGTGGCATACTAAAACATTAAGCAACTAATCAGTCAGAATATTAGTATATCGACATTTTAAGGGTCATTTTAGGCCCTTTAATTCACATTTCTACCGAGGAACCATACTTTCTTTATGTTTCTGTACTGCTAACCCCTTTTTTAATATACCTAGTAGAAGGTCAGTTTTGAATTTTGAGAATAACTACCTTTTATTCCTTTAGCATAATCATTAGAAACATTTTTACTGTAAAATATTTTCATATTATAAAAGATATGCAATCTGTAGGTTCCTGTTTTCAAGGTCTTTCCTCAGGAGAATAAAAACACAAAAATATCAAAAAATATCAAGATTGTTCTTAACATCAGAGAAGAGTGGGGATTACAAAGAAAGCAGCCAGGGTATCTGATTAATACAGAAGATGGGGGAAAATCCCCATGGAGCAAATAAGAAAAACAAAAAAACAAACAAACAAACAAAAACCAAACTTGTATTAAATGTTAAGGCAGAAACAGCAAGTTATAACATGATTTTACAAATGTCATCTGAATTACATATAGCAAAGGTGAACAGAAAAGAAGATGCTAATGTATAAAACTAGTACAATGATGAGTAATGTTAAAAAATGTAGTCAGGGAAATTTATAATACTTTGACACACAAGGAGGAAAATGCCTAAAGGCCAACAAAATGATTGGCACCTAGAATAAAATAGAGGGAGTTTCCTAGAAAAGAAATCCCTCCCCCACAGTCAACCCACTCCTCTTTAACTAGGTAGCATCAGTAAAGAGTTATTTGGAAATGAGAAGAAATACTAGAATATTGAATGTTCCTATGCTCATGGTAGACTTCTGAGGTCTACTACCTGTATTCCAGATAGGGTTCCCTGAATCATGGCTGAGCTAATATTCATGGTGCCAGGGCCCCAAAGCTTCATCGTGAAGCAGAGGCACGTGGAACAGTATTTGCATTAACATACTCCTTCTGAAATGAATTTGAAAGAGTTTCTGAGTTGTCCTGAAAAAAAAAAAAGCAGCCTCCCACAGCTGGCTTCTCTATTTTTGGCTTCTCCTATCCCTGTTTTCATGGCAGCTGAGAAATATTAATGTGAGAAAAGTATCTTTATTTTAGTCTTTGAAAAATAACTCAACAGAAAACCCTGCAACTTCATCGGCATAGGGGAAGAGTCAGGAACACAGTGTGGAAGAACATTATTGGACCAACCTTTAGAAAAGAGAACGCCACATAAGAGGATATACTTTACTACATACCAGTTCCCAAAGCATATGCTATTTACATAATGCTTAGCAAACATATTTTACCTAAATGTAAAGTGTCCCCCAGGAATAATTATATAAAATGAGTGTGACATACATAAAAAGGCACTATGGAAAATATTATTTTAATCTATTACATTTCCACAGAAACAAATGATTAGCAAATTTCTTTGAAAATAAGAAAAAGGTGTTATTTTTCTCCTGAGTTTTCCTTGGAACCATTCGTACACATAAAGTGAGATATTTTGTGTTATTTTTCTCTTTTTACAAAAAGTACCATCTATCGTACTTTGTTCAGCAAATTGACAAAAACAAAACAAAAACAAAAAATAAGCAAATGCAAAAAAAAAAAACAACCAACAAACAAAAAAACCAAAGCAAACAAACAAAAAACATCCAAACCCTGGCCCAGTATACTGAAAGATCTGAATCTCATTGAAGAGGAACAGCAAGTTACTTGCACTTTATTGATGCAGTCAGATCATATGGCGAGTCTTTTCCAGACCTATCGATAAACTCATTGATTCCTCTCATTCTTGTAGTCACTGGACTATAGAGAAAAGGATCAGTAGCCATTTGACCTTCATTGTGTATTAAACAAACACCAGATGGCAAGGATTCATTGAGGAAATCCATTCTTTCTTCTTCATAGCCGTGTTCACACTGTTGCTTCCCACTGAGTCTTTATCTCTACTTGTCATGGTGCCAGAACTGCCTGCATAGCACCTTTCATGCATCACAGCTTTCAAATCTTGTCCCATTAGTTTCATTTTGTTTCCATCATAAATAATCTCCCACTTTCTCATACACTCTTTCATTATCTAATAATGGGCTGGGTCAGTCTACAAAGGAGCCAAGCATTAAAGGGTTAGTGAGTACAGTTTGTCCACTTGGTTTCTGTCTAGTGTGTGAACTATTTATTAAATAGACAAATTTATACAGCTTTTAAAAGAGAAGAGTTAAAGAATACAAACATCCTTATCCTACTAACAAGTTGGCTGGAACACTAGACATAGAAAAATGAGGACATTTGAATCTCAAATTGGAAACTTAAAGCACCATTCGCCATGAGCATGGACCTAATTCAGCCTAATTATTTCTAGAAACACACAAAAGCAAATAGCCTATCCTGTGAAAAATTCCATCACTATTTCTCTCCTTGGCTATTCCTTGGACTCATTTGGACATCTGCCAGCTGGCTAGATGTGTTTCTAATGCTGGCCAGCCATGACAAGTCAAGTCACTCAATTCAAAGGGTGTTATCCTGTGGTAAATTTCACAGAGTTCAGCAAAAGGAGACTATCTTTCTTTCTCTTCTTTTTCTTTCTTTTCTTTTTTCTTGACAGTGTTATATAAGACAAAATGAGAGTGCTTATAGTTTATGCAGGATTTATAGTATAAAATGTAGCACAAGGAGGATTCCCTGAATCCCAGCTGAGTGCACTTTCAATATTCGTAAAAACTTAACTGTTAAGCAAACAGAGTAAGGAAGCAGCTACACTCAGACTCTTTCCTTACTCTAGGAAATGTTAGGAAGTTTAGAATTAGTGAGCAGGATGCTGAGAAGATGTCAGGGCTGAGTGAAGTCATTACAGTCCATTCCTCCTAAGGGCAGCCAATTATCAGGGAATAATTGGCCTGATAATGAGCATTCAGACTGGTCAAGAGGGCCCTCTGAGGCCACAGCACCCTTCCCCTCAGAAGGTCGCCCTCTGTGCCAAGCACTGTAGAAAACAAACTACAAAAGACTAATATTTTTCAGAAAACCAATTTGTATTGATGAAAAGTAAGAATCTCAGTGTTCAATTCATTTTGGAATAAAAGAACAAAAGACAAGATCTATGTTAAAATAGGATGAAACACTTCAACTATTTTGTTTAATTTTTCATTCTTTTTCATTACAAAACATTTCTATTATGTGAGTATTTTAACTTTGATTACAAAGGTACATACGATGGGACACTCATGATTTTTATGTCCATGATAGAGCCAATTTAATAATTTGGAATTTGAAATATATATTAAAGGCAAAGTAACTTATAATAATACTTCTACACACAATTCCTCCATTATTCACAGTTATTTGTTAACAATGAATTCATGCCTCTATGACTTTATGTTTAAGTAAATACTTTCTGTCCAGAGCTAACTGGTGTGTCTTCTGTCAACTGTCTACTTTGTCACTTCCCAGGTCTTTCCCAGGCACCCACAGTGCTTCCTCATTCACTACCACTTGCTCATCCACACCAGTATAAGCTACTATTGATTAGTATTTATCTTTCATTATCAACAGTAAGTCTTTATGAGGGCAGACACATTTTTTTCATGTGTAGCTTTATATCACAGTATAGCATCTAGCACACAACAACTCCTCAATAAAGAAGCATTGCAGAATAAAAAGAAGCATTGCAGAAAAAAAGGAAGCATTGCAGAAAAAAAAGAAGCATTGCAGAAAAGACCACACAATGATTTTATAATTTTCCTCAGTCAGCATTGATTATGAGAGGTAATGTAAGTATGAAGACTTCAGAATGATATCTGTCAGCTAATCTTATCAATTTAATACTTACTTCTCTGTATCATCAGATAGCTAGATCTATCCTAGAGAAAAAAAAAAGGCAAAGTACAATCTTTGGGATGGACTGCCCTGAAACTGTAGCAACCAAAACAGCAAACAACAGCAAACAATCAAAACACAAGAAATGAGGTAGAAAGAAAGTGCTGAAAGGTGCCTGAAGGAATTACCAGGTAGGGGTGACATGCTAGGCCATTTCTGTTGAATGGAGCAGGTGATGTCTTGAATGATAGAAAAGGGTTTCAAGTAGAACTCCTTATTGATGTAGAACTGAAAAGTAAATGAGAAGTAACTCATGGTACGTTGTTTTCTCCTACTGCCAACAGACTGCATATTAGAAAGTAAGCATTTCTACCCTACTTGAAGCTCAATTCACAAAAGTTGTCTCAAACTTCATGTTTTCTTCAAGCTCTGCTCTATTTCTTGCAACAATGGCAAACCTGCCTTATATTTTAATTTTGTCTCTGCTCACTTTATGACCTGAAAAGTTGTTTACAATGGAAACTTCACTTTAGAGGAGATAACAATTTCCCACTGTCTCTTTTATACATTGCAATCATAATGGTAAATCTATAAGGAATAATTTGTGTTTCTTTACATCTGTATTTTTATAGTGCTGTGCTTTATTGCAGCTCACAGTTTTAAATACCTACAAAATAAAATAGTTTGTTGTTGGCCTATCCCATCAAAATATTAGGCATATAATACATCTAAACTTTTTAGACTTAAACTTTATTATTGGGAAATTGAAAGACAGGATAGAATGCCCCTCACACATAACATATAGTTAATGTCCCAGAAACAACTACTCCCCCCAAAAATGGTGGTAAAGTTATTAAAATGAATGACCTCACAGTGACATAGTTTACTATGTGTAAGGTATACATATATATATATACATATATATATATATGTTCATATTTTTCTTTTATATATCCATTTTTATTACTTTCATCATTTTGCAGTCGAGTCTTTGCCACCCTCCCACAGTTCATCATTACATTCCTCTGGTAGCCTGTACCAAGAGGGTGTCCCCCACTCCCTGGGGCCTCAATTCTCTCAAAGATTAGGCACATCTTCTCCACTGAGGCCTGACTAGGCAGTCCTCTGCTATGTATGTGCCCTGGGCCTCGGACCAGCTCCTGTATGCTGTCTGCTTGGTGGCTCGGTGTCTGAGCAATCTTGGGGGTCCAGGTTAGTTAAGACTGCTGGTCTTCCTATGGGGTCTCCATCCTCTTCAGCCTTTCCCTAATTCAACCACAGGGTCCCCAACTTCAGTCCAATGGTTGGATGTACGTATCTATATCTGTCTCAGTCAGCTGCTTGTTGGGCCTCTCAGACGGCAGCCATGCTAGGCTCCAGTCTGTAAGTACACAATAACATCAGTAATAGTGTCAGCCCTTGGAGCCTCCCCTCGAGATGGATCCCAAGTTGGACTGGTCACTGGACTTCCTTTCCCTCAATCTCTTCTTCATTTTTGTCCCTGCAGTTCTTATAGACAGGAACAATTAGGGGTCAGAGTTTTTGACGGTAGGATGGCAACCCGATTCTTCCACTTGATGCCCAGTCTTTCTACTGGACATGGCCTCTATGAATAGCCTTTCTCCACTGTTGGGCATTTCATCTAAGGTGCCTCCATTTGAGTCCTGAGAATCTCTCACCTCCCAGATTTCTGGTACTTTCCCACCTCGAGGTTGCATATTTCCATTTTTTTATGCTGACCCTCGGGGCTTCTCTCCTGTCTCCTCCCCCCATACCTGATCATGTTCCCTCTTTCTCCCCTCCCCTACACAGATCACTTGCTCCCTCTGTCTCCCATGATTAATTTCTTCTCCCTCCCAAGTGGGATTGAAGCATCCTCACTTTGGCCCTTGTGCTCATTAACCTTCTTGAGTTCTGTGGATTTTCTCATAGGTATTCTGTATGCTTTTTGGCTAATAGTTACTGATTAGTGAGTACATACCATGCATGTTGTTTTGGGACTAAGTTACCTCACTCAAGATGATATTTTCTAGTTCCATCCACTTGCCTGCAAAACTCATGATGTCCTCAATCTTAATAGCTGAGGAGTATTCATTCCATTGTGTAAAGGAACCACATTTTTTGTATCCATTTTTCCTTTGTGGAACATCTGGGTTGTTTCTAGCTTCTAGCTATCACAAACAAGGCTGATGTGAACATAGTGGAGCAAGTGTCACGGTGGTATGGTGGAGCATCTTTTGGGTATATGTCCAAGAGTGGTATAGCTGGGTCTTCAGGTAGATCTATTTCCAGTTTTCTGAGGAACCTTCAGATTGGCTTTATTTTCTTTCTTTTTACAATGCCTGTGGATATATTTCTGTTTTTTATTCATTTAGGGGTGTGGGGGGTAGTTGCGTGTGTGTGTGATTGTGTACCTATGACTGTGTGTGTCTGTCTGTTTGTCCGTGCCTATGTCTGTGTATATTCCAAAGGACACATGGGAGAGACAGAGAGAAACTTTTATGAGTTCTTCTCTCCTTCTATCATATAGGTTGTCAACTCAGGTTTTCAAACACATTTAGATACCTCGCCCTCACTCCCCAACACAGACACAAACACACAGTACAGACATACATCATACACAATATTAATACAGAAACTGAAATGTCAAATATATTTATTTTATAACTATGATATCTGTGGATATTCCATATATTTTTGCTATATACTGTGCACAATTTAAGTTAAACCTAGCAATCTTATCAACTATTCATTATTTATGATAGAAATTTTGAAATTTCTTTTTCTTGGCTTTTTAACTACACATTTATTACTTGTGTTAATTAATCTGTACTTGATAGCTTTGTGATGGTTATACTTTTATCTGTCTGTTTGTGACTTTGGCTTTTTTTCTTATAGTAAGTTGACTATCAAGGAATATTTGCTTTTTTGACACAAACTTTGGGGATCTATTTGTAAGTAATCCAAAATATCTTCCTAGAGTTTAGATTCAGATTTCATTGTGTATAGATAATAATGAGATTCACAGACATATTGATAGCATATATATCATTAAATTATTCACAAGCATTTAATTGTTCTAATGATAATACAAATGTTTCTAAAATCCACATTTCCTTCATCGTGCTGGTCTTTGGAACATCATTATAGAGAATGATTTTCTTATTATGATTAGTGTGCTTCCCCCAACCTTGCTACAATTGCTTCATAGTTCTGTTTGCTTGTCAATTCTTTTGGATTGTCTACAGTTATGTCATTCATAATCAGTATTTTTACTTTCACTTTTCCCCTATCTATATGCTTTTTATTTTATTTTGTTGTTTTTATACTTGTTGATTTTTTAAGATATGTCCTATGTTATTAAATCATCTATGATGCCCAGTGGTGAAGAAGAGGATCTCCTACTCTGCTCATGAGCTTACATCAGTCACAGGTTTTATGCAATATTTGCCAAGTTAAGGAAGTTCTTTAATGTTAGATCTTGGACCTACAATATTTTCTAATAAGCAATTTTTTGATGAGTTTCACTATAATTACCACCTTTGCTATATTCCACATATTTTAACATGTATTTTATCTCTGGGTTGTTGAATAATAGTCCATTGTGTATATGTACCATGAATTTTTTATCTACTCATCTGTTGCTAGACATCAAGACTGACTCAACTTAATGGCTTCTATACATAGAGCAACAATTACAATGTACAAATATCTAGTATATAGACTACTTTGTGTATATACTGAGAAGTAATATATCTGGAAAATATAGAAGTACAATAATTATTTTGGGGGGAACCTCCACACTTGTTTTCATATTAGCTGTACAAAAAATTATACTCCAATAGATAATGAATTAGGCCTTTTCTTATTCTTTCTCAGTATTTGTTATTTGTATTTTTATTTTTATGATAATAGATTTTTCTCTCATACCATATACCCCAACTACAGTTTACCCTCTTCCCACTACTCCCAGATCACCCACACCTCCCCTTTCCTTAAGATCCACTGACATTACATTTCCTTTTCAGAAAAGATTAGGCCTCCAAGAGATAACAGTCAAACAGGACCAAACAAGATACAATAAAACAAGGCAAAAAAGCACTCATATTAAGGCTAACAAAGCAACCCAATAGGAGGAAAAGAGTCCCAAGAACAGGCAAATAGGCAGGGAGATACTCAGATGCTATGATAATATACAAAAGTTACTCTAAAATTTCCACTCCTACAACTGATAAACACTTTCAGCAAAGAAGCTAAATATAAGATTAACTTAAAAATCAGAAGCCCTCCTATTAAAAAGAATGACAGATGTACAGAGAACCCAATCAGAGAAAAAATATCTCAAACAATATAAAATAATCATATTAATGTAATACAATAATAATATATAATATAATAATAAAATATAAAGTACAATCTAATCAAACAAGTAAAAGACACGTATTATAAAAGATTCAAGACTTTAAAGAAAGAAACTGAAGAAGATATCATAAGATGAAAAGATCATCTGTGCTCATGGATTAAGAGAATCAATATGGTAAAATTGGCGATCTTACCAAAAGCAATCTACAGACTCAATGCAATCCTCATCAAAATTCTAACAAAATTCTTTACATACCTTCAAAGAACAATACTCAACATCATATGAAAAAAAGGATAGCTAAAAGAATCCTAAACAATAAAAGAGCAATAAAGTTTTACCTTCCTTGATTTCAAGTTGTATTACAGAGCTTCAGAAAAAAATTAAAAACACATGAAATTGGCAACAGATATGTTGATCAATGAAATCAAATTGAAGATCCAGACCTAAGTCTACACATCTATGGATACCTGATATTTGTTAAAGAAGCCATAAAATACACAATGAAAAGAAAATCATTTTCAACAAATGGTGCTGGTCAAATTGGATTACTGCATGTAGAAGAATGTAAATAGATCTATATTTAACACTCTGCACAAAAGTCAAGTCTAGCTCATTCAAAGAAAACAACATAGAACCAGACATACTGTGTCTGATAGAAGAGAAAGTGAGGAATAACTTTAAATGCATTGATACAGGAGGCAACATACTGAACAGAATACTGATTAGCCCAGGCACTAAGATCAACTATTAATAAGTGGAACCTTCTGAAATCAAAAATGTACTGTAATTCAAATGATGTCATCAATAGGAGAAAATGGGAGCCTAAAGAATGGGAAAAGATTTTTACCAGCTTCACATCCAATAGAGGTCTATATAAAGACCTGAAGTAATTAGATATAAAAAACAAATAATCTGATTCAAAAATGGGGTACAGATATAAACAGAGAATTCTTAGCAAAGGAATCTCAAATGGCTGAGAAACACATAAAGAAATGTTCAACATCCTTAGCTAGCAGGTAAATCCAAATCAAAACTAGTTAAAGATTGCACTGTACACCTGTCAGAATGGCTAAGATTAATAACAAAGATGATAGCTCATGTGGCAAGGATGTGGACCAAGGAGAAAGTTCCTCTATTGCTGGTGGGAGTGAAAACTTGTACAGCCACATAGCAGTGTGTCAGAAATTGGAAATTGGTCTTCCTCAAGAACCAGCTATACCACTTCTGGGCATATACCCAAAGGATGCTCCATCCTACAACAAGGGCACTTGCTCAGCTATGTTCATAGAAGCTTTAATTACAAAAGCAATAAACTGGAAACAACCTTGATGTCTCTCCACTGAAGAATATAAAAAAGGAAATGTTGGACATTTCCACAATGTAGCATTATTTAGCTGTTATATGTGGTTTTGATAGTAGCCATTCTGACTGGGGTGAGGTGCAACCTCCAAACAACTTTACTTGACATTTCTCTGATGACTAAGAAGTCTGAACATTTTCTTAATATTTATTTTTAAATCATGACATCTTTTATCCCATAAAGAGATTGTTTTGGACATTTTTCTATACTTCTGAAATTAAACAGATGAGCCCTCAGCATTGGTCTTGCCTCTTCTAGAGCTACAATGTAGAAGTACACACCAGGAGAAATGTTAGTTCCAGTGTCATTCTCAATTCATAGAAATCTCCACACTTGAACATAGAAGACTGATATCACCGTCTAAGCACTTGTTTCACTGCTTTTAAAAGTAGTGAAATATATGCCACAATATGTCTCACTCTAAAGTTGAACATTTTATGCTATGACTGTAATGACATCATTCTGACTCTCACAGAAGAATTTTGCTTAGGAAATCCAGCAGGAGAACAAAATTAACAGGAAACATCACCTTTGCACAGAGATTAAAAAATGTTAACATCTCCTGAACTCTATGACAGTCTCCTGATGAGAGCATATATGTCACTATAAAGATCCAACGACGTGCAAACACATCTTATGAGCAGCTGCTAAACTGTGGTCACTGCTATGGAAGTTTTGGCAGTGCTGAGAACAAAGGATTTCGCTACCTACAGAGCCAAACTACAATAGGAATTATGTAGAAAAGGTTTTCTGGGCAGGATAAAACATAAGAGAATTCAATGACAAGGTATGGGGAGGTGGGGCTCTCTGATGACCTTTGTTCCATCTATATTTTCCAGATAATTCAGAATATTTAATGAACTAAAGTTAACATTTTTATTAAAATCTAAATAATGTGGTGATTATTCTAATATGAAATAGAGGTACATGACCTTTGGTCCTCCCTAAGGCCTGACCTTGAATGGAAACATTATAAAAACTGCAATGATAGCTTAAGGAAAGACTTTGTCCCCAAGTTCCCCCATGTACCTCTTAACTGCTAAGATATAGATCTGTTTGCCAATTACTGACAACAGTAGAAAATGAATTAGACTTGCTCATAAGGACAGCCAAAGATATATGGATAATTCTATTTCTAGAAAGGTTTTTAACATCTTTAATATATACAGATATAAATAATATTTTCTTTGTCTTGAGTAATCTGAGGGGGTTTCCCTTTTGAAAATGTTCATGGAGTATACAGATAGGAACAAAAATACAGGAGTTTTGTAATATATATATATATTTGAAACAGGGTTTCTCTGTATAGCCCTGGCTGTGCTGGAACTCACTCTGTAGACCAGGCTGGCCTTGAACTCAGAAATCTGCCTGCCTCTGCCTCCTAAGTGCAGGGATTAAAGGTGTGTGCCATTACCACCCTTGTGAAAAGTTCTTTAAGTCATTGGTGTCTATAAAAATAAAGAAAACCACTTTTATAAGAGAGGCTTGAGAGGGCTTTGCTCCATGCCTACTTCATAACAATGTTACTTATAACTAGGGGAGTTTAGGCTTTGTGAAACACACAAGTATCTAACAAATAGAAAGGTATACCATTTTCTTAGAGAAAAATTTAACCTCACAAATATGCAAATTCCAACCAGCTTAGTTCTTGGGGTTTTTGTTTTGTTTTGTTTTGTTTCTGTTTGTTTTTCTCTTCTTCAAAGCAAAGCAGAATGAATTTGGAGGAAAAAGTAAAAGTACTATTAAAAATAAAAGGATAAGGAGGGGGAGAAAAGAGGGAGGGAAAAAGAGGAAGGGAGAATCAAGAATGGGAAGAGACAGATGAGGAGAGAAGTATGGATGGTCAGGAAAATGAATAGAAATAGCAATGGGAGACGGGGAACCACTAGTAAATCCTAGACACCAGGGAAGCAAGAGGTTCCCAGGACCCAATAGGGATGACATTAGTCGAAATACATAACAAAGGGGAGAGATAAAACCTGTAGAGGCCATATTCAGAGGTTAGACATGGTCCCAGTTGAGGAATGGGACCAACTACCCATCTCAAAATATTAGCACAGAATTGTTCCTGTCTAAAGGAAATACAGGGACAAAAATGGAGCAGAGACTGAAGGAAAGACCACCTAGAGACCACCCCACCTTGAGATCCATCCTATCTGCAGACACCAAACTCAGACACTATCGTTGATATCAAGAAGTGCTTGCTGATAAGAGCCTGATATAGCTGCCCCCTGAGAGGCTCTGCCAGAGCCTGACCAGTACAGATGTATATTCCACAACCATCAGACTGAGCCTGAGGAACCCAATGGAGGAGTTAGGGGAAGGACTCAAGGAGCTGAAGGGTTTTGCAACCCCATAGGAAGAGCAGCAATATCAACCCACCAGACCCACAAAGCTCCCAGAGACTAAATCACCAACCAGAGAAGGACCCATGGCTCCAGCTGTATATGTGGAATCAATGAGAAGGGAGGTGGAGGCTCGCTGACCCAGCATAAGGGAATGCTAGGGCACTGTGGCAGGACTGGGTAGGTACATAGGAGAACACAATCATAGAGGCAGGGGAGGGGGGTTAGGGGGTTTGTGGATGGGAAACTGGGAAGGGGGATAAGATTTGAAATCTAAATAAATAAGATAACCAATAATAAATTTTAAAAAATTATAAGAACAACAAAAATGATACTACTACTACTAACAAAAAGGAAACAAAAGAAAGAAGTATAGGTAGAAATAGGTTATTGTAATCAGAAGTCAAATGAAAGAGGTTGTACACTGACAAACATAAGCCAAGGGAACCATAAGTAATAGTGATTAAATAGTTTGAAATTTATGAAACATATTTTAGTACATTAAATAATAATAGTTATTTTAAATAAAGAAACAATTCTCATCAATCGTGGTTTAAGCATGCTAATAATGCAGTTTGTAAATGAGTACATATCAGGTAATTCTCTGTGTGGTTTATGGATAAAAAATTCTTCTAATGCTAATATTTATACTAACAAACAAAAATATTGGTGAATTAAAATAACAGCATTCTGTAAAAAATTCTACAACAAACTTACTCAAAAGCAGCCAAGTACTTTATACAATCAGTAGTATACACAACATGACCAATAAACATCTCTTACAAAACCAAAGAAGACCTCACCCAAAAGTAAAGATTTATATAACTTAATGAACATTTTACTGGTATAGCATGGAAAAGTAATGGTTAATGTTTGGTATGCAATTTTTTTTATTTGGAACATGTTCTTATAATAGAATTTAAAGTAATCTTTTTAAACTCAGACATAGGTATGATTAAGCTATGAAAATTCACCATCACATTCTGGTATACACGAAGACAGACCATTTACATGCTACTCTTGGTCTGGAATATACAAAAGAGTTGTGTTTCCTTAGAAATGTTTCAAAAAGAAAAAGAGAGAGAGCATTTAAAAATTCATAAACAATTGAAAAGAAAGAATCATATTAAAATATTCATTCACAAATTACAAAGAAATTTTACATAAAATGTGATAAGCTGTATCCCAGTAAGGTGTTTGGGATTCCTATACAAAAGTGTTAACTTTTATGTATTATAATAATATTGTGAAAATTTCTAATAGCATTTATTCTTGAGAAATCTTTATATATTGTATGTATGCCTGACAACAGATGAGTTCAGTGCTCACAGAGGCTGGAAGGAAGTCTCAGGTTCCAGGAGATGGAGTTACAGACTGTTGTGAACTTCCTGATGTACATACTGGAAACCAAAATTGGGTTCTCTGGAACAGCATCACTCTTCATCACTGAGCTATGTCTTTACTCCTTCCTCAACCTGAACTTTAACCAAATATATATACTCAGAACATGCTCACCCTATCATTCTACTAATTTTTAAAAAATCCTACCTTTGAAAATCTTTTCTTGTAATCCCCTTTTTTCCTAATATTTTTTTTAAATTATCTTTAATTTTTCTTTTACAGTCCAGGAGGTTATCCCCCTCTCATTCTACCTCTAACATTTTCTCACTGCATTCCTCCTCACTCCCCCTCCCCCCCACCACACACACACACACACACACACACACACACACACACACACACACCATCTCTAAGAGCATGTCCCCATCCTCCCACATGCACATCACCAGGCCTCCTCATTTCCTGGGGCCTCAAGTCTCTCAAGGATTAGGTGCATCTTCTCTCACTGAAGCCCGACCAGGCAGTCCTCTGCTGTGTATGTGGCAGGGGTCATCAGACCAGGTATTGTATCATGCCTGGTTGGTGGCTCTGTGCCTAAGAGATCTCAGGGTCTGAGTTTGTGAAGACTGCAGGTCTTCCTATGTGTCCCCCTACTCCTACCTTCTTCCAAAGGGGTCCCCGACTTCAATCCATTGGTTGGTTCTAAGTATCTGCTTCTGTCTCTGTAAGCTGCTTGTTGGGCCTTTCAGAGAGCAGCCATGCTAGGCACCAGTCTGTAAGTACACCATAGCATCAATATTAGTGTCAGGTCTTGGAGCCTTCCCTTGAGATAGGTTCCAATTTGGGTCAGTCACTGGGCCTTCTTTCCCTCAGTCTCTTTTCCATTTTTTATTTTCTTACAACTCTTTTAGACAGGATTAATTCTGGGTGAGAGCTTTTGACTATAGGATGGCAACCCCATCCCTCCACTTAATGTCCTGCTCTTCCACTGGAGGAAGACTCTACAAGTTCTCCCTCCCCACTGTGGAGCACTTCATCCAAGGTCCCTCTCTTTGAATCCTGAGAGTCTTTCACCTACCAGGTCTCTCCTACATTCTAGAGGGCCCCCCACCTTCTACCTCCCAAGGTTGCCTCTTTCCATTCTTTCTGCTGGCCCTCAGGGCTTCAGTCCTGTCCTCTCCAGTACCTGATAGGCTTTATCTTGCATAATTTTCATTCTAATGCCAATCAATGACTGTCTTTCATTCACCTATTCCACATGGGGTTCAATGCATATAGTCTATTTCTTTTATGCCATACAATAAATCAGATTTCATCAAGTTTAACTTTGGTGAAATTTTTATTTTATTGCATTACTTGTTTGCACCTGAGTAAGTGACATTTGTTCATGTCTCCCTGGAAAAGTCATACAACAATTGTTCTCCTTTTCAACTTAACTCTTTAATGTGTCTCATTATTGTTTCTTATGGTTAATAATTCATTTCAGCCTAATTCACACATAATATCTATCACTGACAGAAGGTTGCAACAAGACGTTTAACAGTGGAGGAACTGTTAAGGGCCCAATTTATCCAAATTAAAGGAGATAATGGTTTTTCTTGAGGTAATTCAGCTATGCATATAAGGCCTAAAAATAAAGAGGTGTGACCATTCTCTTCAAAATTAAATTTTACTGGCTTTCAGAATCTTTCATTCCCTTGGCTATTTGAGAAGTTTCTTTTATCTTATATAAATTGAATGTGCTTCTATTGAGCTGCTTCTGCACTTAAGATCGTTCCATGTGCTTAAATATACTGTAACTTTAAGATAATTTAATAATTTAATTTCTGTGGTTGTTTCTACACTACTGTACTTCTATTAATTGATTTACTCATTCACCCAAACACTTTGTAAATGCCAAGGATATTTTCTACCTTGGATCCAAGACTGTTTCTCTTCAATTTTTAATTGCTTAATTTTTATGTTTTCATGCCACTTACTATGTTCAAAGTGATCATGTTATTTGATGTTATAATATTAAGTTGCATTTAAAATAATTAAATTTTGTCAACTCTTTTACTAGACAGAAGATAAGAAATACATATTTGGGATAATGTAAAAGAAATTATTTTATTTGCTCTTTGTTCTTAGGGTGTATTATATAGCTTTATTATCAAGTACTAGGAAAATATATTCAACTGGTGATGTATACCTGCTATAAGACATTGGTATTTTTTGCTTCCAGAAAGATTATGCATAAGTATCACCTATTTCAGAAGAAAAATGTAGGTCCTATATAGTATATTTTCTCTTGTTTTCAAATCTCTTTTTTTTCTTTGACAGTTTAATACATTAATCTGATTTTTCCTCTCTCATCTCCCTCCCTTCCCATTCAACCTTACTTCTCAAGTGCTTGACCACTTCTATGTCTACCTTTTACCTCTTGAGATATTCTTTAGACAAGAATAATTTCAATAATTCTTCATAAGATTTTTAATTTGCAAAGGCTTCACCTTTCCTTCTTTTTCCTTTAACAATGTTAATTGGCTTTATTTTCAGTTCTAGACCTAACAATTCACTTCATAAAATAGATAAATGTCCTCCATCTTCCTTTCTTTAGCTGAGGTGAATTACACTGAATGGCCAGCTACCCTATGATAGATTCCTTCAAAAATCTTATCTCCCCTTAATATACTGATATTAGGTGAAACTATCAGTGAGTTATTGAGACACACTCCCTGCTCTGTACACTGCAAACTAAAACTGAATTGGGCACTTAAGAAAACTGCATTAACTCTTCCAGGCCACCAGAGTACCATTTAAAGCCCTCTTGTAACATTTTCTTTAAATCAGGTTATCATGATGTCATTTAATCATTTTAGAGCTCTGAAATAGATATGTATGAGAGGGCTTTCTAGTAGGATGAAAGAATTAGTGTGGATATCCAAAGTCTGTGATCCCCTCCGAACTCAATGGGTGAACTTTTTTCAGCTGCCCTGTGATTTCCTGGTCTTAAATATAATTCTCGTGAAGAATGTACAACATTTGACAAAAGAAATGCAATCATTTGAGTTCTATCACTGAGATTATTCAAAATTACTTTTCTGGGAAGCTATCCTTATACTTTCATTACTCCATTCTTGTTTTTAATGCACAGCTCCAGAAGACGTACAGCTTATTTGCTAAATCATTCGTACTAAATGATGCCCTTTTAAAAGAAATTGTGTATAATTATAAAAACATGTAGATAGACATTTTTCTTAAGAAACAATCCGGTAAAAACTGGAGTGTTCGGTAGAGATTTCTCAGACTATCTTGGACTGATGAGGGATAGCCATGCTTCTGAAATCTCCATTTCTGGTGAGGAATAACCTTGCTTCTGAACATTTCCACTTTTTTTTTCTACATGGAGACAATCTTCCTAAAGGTGGTAAAAATTCAACAATAATATCATCTAGCTGTTCTTTATTACCACCAAGTAAAAAACTTTCTCAATAACTAGATAAAAGTTTTTCACCTAAGATCTTTCTTTTAAGATCCGCAAAATTGTTAGAATCCAGTATTTTTAGTCCTTAGCACAACCTAGAGGAGATGTGTTGGAAACTCTTTACATTGTCACGTTCTATAACACCCTAATGAGGTAAGTATTGTCAAAATTGAAAAAAAAAAAAAAGGACATGAAAGAAAATATTTTAGTGCACTAGAACAAAATCCTCTTTTATAAATATTCTATATCTACATTTACATTCCTATTATGGACTAATTTTAAGAGATTCAAATTCCAGATATGCATTTATTCATCAATCCTCTATAGACCTTTATTTAATGTAAGGAATGAGATTATACCTTGTGATGCCATGCTGTTGTAGCTGACAGACGTGTCCATTGTAGTTATTCTCACAGCACTGTTCTGTGTTCCCTACGCCTAAAGGAAGATAATAAAAATGGGAAAAAGCAATATTTTAGGTGAGGGGAAGCAAAGCCATTCAGTTTTTATGAAGAAAGCCAATTTCAACTTTAATTTGCTTTATGCTCATGATTGGCTTCAGTATTTTATTAGCTTCTGTATATAAAAGCATGCTTACATCTCCCATCTTCATCTACAAGTAAGATAGCATCATTTAGGCTTCAAACTCCATTCAAAATGCCATGCTAACTATAAAAATGGGTTTGTTTGCACTTATATACTTAGCTCCTTATTCAGGCCATTGTGTGTTTTACACATCTCATAACCGAGATCTATATTCTGTATGCTTGCAGCAGTCTTAAGTGGGTTTGTCTCTGCTCCAGATTTATCTTCGTATTTCCCATTATAGCCTCAAAGAACTGTATTAAGGAACCCTTTCTTCTCAGTTCCTGCTTGTGATTGCTAACATATCAAATTTATTCTTTCATAATCCAGATCATTTTCCAGCAGCTTTGAGTCCTGCATGGAGTAGTCTGTTATAGAGCTCATAGTAACCCTACACTGACGGACCAAAAAGCCCCTCGACTGTCACTTTATGTCATTAACAATTTTCTAAAGCCATTACAGATGGGATGGACTGATTAGAACTGAGGAGGGAGGATCTTTTTTCCCAGCCAGAAGTATCCCCTGAGACTTTCACGCCGTGTGAAGTTTCTAGTGATTAATGGGAGAAAAATAAGGCTGCCTGTCCAACAGTTGCCATAGACTTTATTTGAAAAAGGGCCTATTTATATTTGGTGGTCTCTCTGGATAACTAAACATGAACTAGCTAGCCTAAAATACAGACAGAAGGATAGCTAGCAAATGATCCAGTCCATACTAGTTTTCTGTGCTGAGGTTGGATTTTTTTTTTCTCTCCTCACTTTCATGTAGCTATTATAATTTAATGTCAGGGCTGTTGCCAGATGAAAGTGTTTATCTTACCCTGGCCTTTTCTCTCCACTTCTGCTGTTTTATTTCTGTAAATGAAAGCTACAGCTGGAATATTGTTTTACTGCAAATCTCACACCAGCACTGTCAGTTGTGATGTGACACCAGAGATTCTTATCTGTAGGTTGGGCTGGAATTATTAAACATTCTCACATTGTGCAAAGTGTTGGGGATGAACAGCAGTGCAGTGAGGTGCATCCAACACTTCTGTCTTTCCCACCTGATCCTTGAAATATGACTCTGTTAAAGGGCTTATGTTCACTTTCCATAGCTTTATAGGGAGAAGTGACAGTGCTCAAGAAGTAACATGAACTGAAAATTAGAGTAACTTCCCATCCCTCCATCTTAATGCATGCTCTAAAAAGCAATCTTAATAGTAGGCACTGTTAGAAAGGAAAATACTTGACTATTTATGACAAAGAGCAGTGGGGGTTTTATGGAAAAAAAACTAACAGACTATATTAAAAATTTCACTTTTTGTTATTCTCAAATAAATGCTTATGTCTACTATTCCAAACCAAAATATTCTGTTAAAGTAAGATAATTCTCATGAAAACATGTCTTCTGCAAATTATTTTAATACATGCATAATTACATAGTAGTGTCTTACTAATGTCTAGCAAAATACTGGATTTTCATATTCAAAGAAGTCTGTCAATATGAGTCATCTGACACTCATGGACCTTTCAAAGAAATATTAGCATACATTAAGTAGTGTATTACAGTTTGAAGATTTGGAGACTGAACATGGGTGATTTGGTGATTTGCCCAGGGGGTCCCTGTTGGTTTTTGTCACTTAAGAGGTCCTGAATTTCAATTTTGACACATCTTGTAACCATTTTTTCAGACCCTTTATTTCAAATACACATGAAACTTCATTGCCATATACTTACACTGTTTCAAAATTAGTCTTGCACTCTACACAAAGTTGTTTCTCAAGGGTATACAGAAAGATTCAGCTGTTGAATTATGTTTATGCTACAATAGTGTCCTAGGAAGAATACTAGCACTTCCTGACTCCTAGTTACGTACCAGGAAGAAGGTATAAAGTACTTATCAAAGCATTCTATTTAATTATAAATCATAGAAATCAGCTAATTTACTCTATTTAAAACTATCTCAATTAAGTTTATAGATATAATATAGGCTATCCAGCTATATTTCAATGTCATATAAACAATAAATAATATTTTCAGTATTGTACCCCAAATATTGCAATACCGTTTTTCACTGGTTATTTCAATACAATTTGCCTTCTGCACTCTTGTTTTATGAATCTAGTGGACCTAATCAAAATCCAGTTGAGAGATGGGGAATATATGGAAATAATTGGCTAAGAAAGTCTAAGAATGTTTAAACCACTGATAGCATAAAAGTAGGAAGTAGAGTTACTAGAGACTAGCCTTGAACCACCTGGATGTACCACATCATCCTTTTATCATTGTGCATTGTATGTTGTCTTTACAAAACTCCCTACAGTCTTTAGGTATTGGAAAATATGCTGCATATTTCAAAGTTTTATATTTGAATAAAAAGGAACTTGAGAAAAATGGCCTACCAGTTGTCAGACTGAAACACGCCAAGAGAGAGCAGTAACTAACAAAGACCTGGCCAATCATTAATATCTGTAGACTATCAGCATTGCACAGGATGTGTATAAAAATATACTAGCTTCACAGAAAGCCAATGAGTAGAATCACACTGTGGAACAGAGAAGGAGAGTTTGTGAAAAGGGAACCAAGATAACACAGGCTGGAAGAAATGAGTAGCACTCAACAAATACAATGTGTGTCCAAGACAAAGTACGACAGTTCAAGTCAAACATGGTTTTTGATCAAAGGTTATACTATTATCTTAAAAAGTATATTGAAGTAGATATCCAGGCATCGTAGAAGACCTAAGCAATGGGAAGGAAGAACATTCAACTCTACTTTCTGAAGTGCTACTATTTAACTTTTTATGTAAGTTTTCTTCTATTTATGTAGATTGCTTTTCTTTTCAATTCTGATCCACAAATAGTCACAGATATGGAGAGATATATGGAGCAGTGTCAATAAGTATACAGCCCATGGAGAGTACAACTGGAGATTGGGGGCCCACTTACGAAAGTTCAGGTAGAGAAAGGTTCAAAAGGATATGTATTTCATTTTTTGCTCAAAATAAATATGGTGCTATAATTTGTTTTACTTATTTCCAAGCCCTAAGCAGAAATATATATTTTCATATCCTATTACTTTCATTTTAAAATTAACTGTATACATTTGAAAACAGTCACAGAGTATCAAATAACTTAATTGTACTCATCTACAGCTTTTGAGTAACCTATAGATCATTGAAGTATACAATATCAGTGGTCACATCCCACTAAACCCTTTAAACAAGAACATCATTCCTATACTGAGCTTTTAAACTAATTTTTACAGATCTACCCAAAAGAGAAGGTTAAAATTGAGATAACTTTTCAGATTCACTTGTAGAATGTGATGTCTTTATAGCACTGACAAATTTTAAATTTAAAATTTGGAGATATAAGGTGATGGTCAGAAGGAAATTGTTTCAAACCTTCGCATTCTTTGAGCCTGACCTGTAATAGCATCTGTTTTGTCTCCTTTATTATTATTCTTTGGTAATACTAGGAAGTCACTAAAGCACATGAACTTCCTATGACCTATGTAGTAGACCCAAACAATTAGCAAATGGTGATTCAATCATTCTTATGTATGACAGAAAAACTGAGTATCAGATCCCTTTTTATTTATTTTATATCACCTTCCATGTATACTCTTGATTCCAGTGTCTGGAGTTGTATGTCTGTATGCCTAGAAAAATTTCTCATTTTTCCAATGAGAAAAAAATGATGGGTCAAAATATGTCTCTATGTTCGAGTCATGATATGCATAAGTAAGGTGATGTTATTCTTCCTTGCATCTGGATCCATGGATACATGCTACAGCTCTTCTCATCTATGGCTCATAAAGGCAGTGCTTCATAAGATCCATTTTTTAAGACTGACTAGAATAATTAACCCAAGCAGTAGGTAAAGCTCAGAAGTGGGTGTGATCATTCAGGAACATATATAGATTGATAAAAAAGAAAAAAAAACAATGAAATTAAAAGGTTGTACTTGTAGATAATGGGAATCTGGAGTCTTATCAGAGGCAACAAAAGAAAACTAAGAGAAACTGCAAGCAAGACAGTTACAGAATTGATAGCATATAGGGAGGAAATAATAAGAATAGTACCTATGTACTGTAAAGCATCATATGAATGTGTTCAAGCAAGAGATCACCATTCCATTTGCCAAGAGCAATTTCAACAGAGAGGAAATAAACCAGAGCACAGCAAGTATTCTAAGAGTTTTCTAAAAACTTGAAAAATTAGCATAAATAACCTTCTATAAAGCTATAGAAAATCTAAGTAAATGCTGTAATTTTGCATAGCTGTCTGTAAGCTGGAATTTTATGTGATTAAGAATAATTTTCATTGAAAAAAGACTGATTAAGATGCCTTAAAACAATATTGATGGATATCACATCAGTGATAATGATAACTACTACTCCTCTTCCTTCTTATCTTACTCTTGAACTTATTTTTTAGTTATTTATTATTAGGTAATTATTTTAATTGCTTATATCTACTGAAGTTAATTTTAAACTACCTAAATATTCAACACACAAAAAAATGAAAAAATTACATATAAAACTTTCTTCCTTCTCTAAAAGACATTTATTAAGATCTTGAAAATTTTCAGAATTTCACATACTAAAAAAAATCACTATTTAGAGCGTATGTTTTATAGTGACAGTAAAACAAGTTATATCAGCATACTCAGATGTTTCTCTCTTAATAAAGATGATGAATAAATAAAAACAGATAATCTTTGTAGACAAGAGTTTCTATCATCCTATTATTGTTGAGAACATTTAATTTCTCCCATTTAAGCTGATTTAATACTTATCTGAATTTAATTATACTTGCTATACACCTACTTCTGAAGAGGTCTTTCCCAAAGTTCACAAAAACAAGTTGATAATCTGATTCCCATAGTAACAAAGATGAAAACTGAATGTGACTTCTTCTAAGAGGGCTATGTGCCTGAGATCTAGACTTCAGAAATTTATTTTAAAGTGATGAATATTAGTTATGGAGAATGGTGATAACATTGGTGATTTTTAGACATAGCCACATTCCTATACAAGTGGTATCAATAGGAATTGTTTTGGTCAGATAAATTAAATATTACATAATATCCTCTATTAAAGTGTCATGAATACACAAGATGTAGATTTCTATGATGTCTAATTTAGACATGTATTTATATGTTTATTGTTCCAGATTTCCAAGGAACTTTTATAGCAGGCTGAGTGTTGGCTACTATTTGTCTTGGATCTTGTGAGAGCTCTCACTTTCCTTAATTATGGCAGCTACTGATTGGATTAGGTATTTGATATCAATTATGATTTAGTTTTAAGTATTTAGTTTTCAGATTATGAAAGTTCCTCTCAAAACTAAGTGTAGATCTCTCACATTACCAGTTACCACTACTATTCAACATAAAAATGGACAAAGATGTGGTATATGTATAACATGGAATCCCATTCATTCACAAGGAAGAATAAAATTTTGTTGTTTTTAGAGGATTGAATGAATGGGTAGTTATTGTATTTAATGTGAGAAACAAATTCTGGATGGTTAATATTTTACATTCCCATTATTTGTGGATCCTAGATTTTAAAGAGATGCATAAACTCATTTAGTCATGTGACATAGTAAAAGTGAGACAGTCTGCATCATGAAGTCAACTGTGAGAGGGAGGAGAGAGCAGGAAAGAAAGAAAGGAGATATGAATTTGGCCAAACTACATAAGCTACTTAGATAAATCTGTTTTTAGCAAACATCACTATACACAGTTGATACTTATATTAAAATCAAACCTTTGAATAAATGTAAAACAAAATCATGAAACAAAAAATAAAGATAACAAATTTTAAAAAAATTCCATCACTGTTCTTCTTATACATGAGGACATTTCAAAGAACATGGTGGAAGCACAAATTAAAAAGGCTCTTCAACATGGTTCAGGCTACAACATCCAATTAGCATTTCTAGGTCCATCACTTCATTGAGATGAGTGGCACCATAAGGCAGCTCATGAACATGACAACAAAGTAATTTACCTTTGTCAGATATCTGATTTCAGTTTAAGTGTTCTCTTGGCTTAATAAATCTAAGTGCCACTTAACATGAGCACTTCACTTCACGTCTTCTGTGCAATGTGCTGGTCGTTCTGTTTTACAACACAGGTCAATGTGGGTGTTCATTTAAATCTTCCCACTCGGTGGGTATTCTAGTTCTCAAATTCATAAAATAATTATATAACATTGCATTTCATAGGCCATTTCCTCACAAAATATTATACCAAAATTTTGCATTCAGACCTTATGCTGATGTTGGTGAATATATTTTAAAAATTTGTCTGTGCTTGAACATATAACAAAATAACCACTGACCAATATATGAAGAACACTTAATTTTAAAACAAATAACAGCAGCCTTAAAAAAAACACATATAAAAATTATGAAATGTTTAGAATGAATGAACAGTTTTTCAAATGATGACAGGTCTCATTATGGTTTAGTTAAAATGACAACATATTTAAATTGAAACATTTATCAATAGTAGTTTGCTACTTGTCATTTTTAATTAATCATCTTAGCTCATCATCTTCTTTGTAGTGATATTAAAATAGGATAACATATATTATGGCCTTGTTTTCTTTTACACAAACACACACACACACACACATTGTCTAAATACAGTTTTTTATAAAATTGTTCTCTAGACATTTGTAATTAATATGATTTTTATATGGAATAGAAACTCTAGTAATTTAATTTTAAGTCAAACTTGAACATTAATACTTTAAGAATTTTATGAGTGACTTGAATTATTATATCATGATTATAATACAATATGTAGAGCATTGCTTGCAGAGAATGAGTACACCTTCCATTTATATACAAGTGAAATTCTGTATGGCATTTCTAAACATACATCTACCCATCCTACCTTTGCCCTGACAAGCTATCCCAGGCTCCAGTAATGAGTGTTTCACTTTCAAGTCAATGTATTAAAAATTCCTAGTATGAGAGAGACCATAGTTTTCGTTCCGTGTGTGTCTTGTTTTACTTAATTTGATGATTTTTCTACATTTTTTCTCATAGGCAACTTTATATGTCAAGATCAATATCAGGGTGAATATCTAGATCAAGCATCTAAACAATGAATACATCATTAGATGTCATAAGTTTTTAAGAAGACAAATACTTGAAGTTACACAAATTTTCTCACATCTTACCTATACAATAAGAAAATATTCATCTCCTTTTATTTTTCCCAAACACATTCTCAAATTGTGAATCATTAAAATAAAACTTATGCCTTTTGTCAAGATGTAGGCAGTAAAATATTTTACAGAGATCACTAAATAAAGAATAGCACCACAGAGTTTAATGATCCTTGATCATAAGAAAGTTTACTTGTAGATCAACAGTTGCTTACTAGATAAGAAAAAACTCCTATTACTTCTGTTTTTATGCTCTATAATTTTAAGAAATTATAAGTAGATTTTTTAGCAATACAAACAAGTGGCTTTAAAAAACTAAAGTTGCTTATACAATGAATAATATTATATAGAATCTACAAAGACTGAAAACTATTTATTGTAGTTGTCAAACTTGTAGTGAGTTTATGTAGAACAAGAATAATTTTAATTATATAGCTATATCAATGTGTTATATTATGCTAATTGTAAGACTTTAGATTTTAGAAGGAAGACTAATTCATTTCAGATTTTACTCCCTTCTTGAGGAGGAAACAAGCAAAACCCATGTACCCAGTTATATCCCTACACATTATTGAATGATAGGAAGAAAAACCCTTAGAATAAAGGGTTTCTTCCAATGCTGCATCCAATTTATTCATAGCACTGGTTCTCATCAGAAGGGCATCAGGGTATTTTCAAAGGAGGAAAAAACTTCTTAATATAGCTCTCTACTTTAACAAATAGTAAACCCTTGATGGCATGTGCATATTACCCAAAACGTACAAATATCTAGGATACAACCTATAGATCATAAGAAGTATAACAACAGAAATGCCCAAGTGAGGAGGCTTCAACCTCACTTAAATTAGAGAAGGAAATAATCACAGGAGGCAAAGGGAGGGAGGGATCTGGTTAGGAGAGGGGAGGAGGAAGGGAAAAGGGGAACAGGATCATATATGGGGAGGGGATATGTGATAAGCCCAGAGGCCCAAGAGAATAAATGGAAATGAGCAACCTTGGTGAGTGGGAGGTTAGGGTCAGACCTTCTAGAAAGTACCAGAGACCCAGGTAGTGAGATACTCTCAGTATTCATTGGGGTAACCTTAGCCAAAATGCCCACGTCCAGTACTCTCAAGTGGAGAGACAGGGTTATTAACCCACAGTCAAAATTCCTAACCCAGAATTGTTCCTGTCTAAAAGAACTGCAGGGACAAAAATGGAGAAGTAACTGAAGAAAATGAGGTCCAATGGCCAGCCCAACTTGGCCATCTAGTAGTTTATATATTACACAATAAGAATATTTTAGCTTGGCATCAGCTAAAAGTTAATAGGTTTGAAAATATATCCACACATATGTATACACACAGGAATTGTCACTTTAATACAGAAGATCAAGACAACAGAAACTGAAATACTTATGCTGTTGGACTTCAGTTTTTCTTTGATCTGATTGTAACTTATTATTATTAGTATTAGTATTAGTATTAGTATTATTAGTATTAGTATTATCAGCCTACAGTTGAGAAATTTAGGGTTTTTTATTCTCATTTGTTGCTTATTACAGGTTTTTAGGTTGTGAATAATAGTTTTGTTCACTGTTATACTTAAATCCTCATAACCGTTGTGCTGGCTAGTTTCAAAGCAAATTGACAAGCTACAGTCAACTAAGAGGAAGTAATCTCAATTGAGAAAGTGCCAAAAGATTGGGCTGTAAATATGCCTGCCAGCTATTTTCTTATTAAATGATTGATGGGGCATCAGCCAGCTTGTTGTAGGTGGTGCTAGCCCTGGACTGGTTATCCTAGGTTGCTTAACAAAGAAGGCTAAGTAATCTATCAGGAGAAAGATAGTAAGAAACACTCCTCTGTGTATAATAGCCAGAAATGTAAAGCAATCTAGAGGTTTCCCAAAAGAAGAATGGATAAAGAAAATGTAGAACATTTATACAGTGGGGGTATTTCTCAGCTGTTGAAAAGGACATTGTGAAATTTACAGGCAAAGTGTGGAACTACGGAAAAAATCTTGACTAACATAATACAGATACAGAAAAATAAATATGGAATGCATTTGCTTAATATATGTATATTAGCAATTAAATAAATGATAAGCATGCTAGAATGCATAAACCCTGAGAGTTTAGGTAGGGATTGAAAGAAGACATATGGATCTCCATGTGAGGTAGAAATAGAATAACTGTTTTGGATGGACTGGGATCAGGGGTGGGGATGAAAATGAAAGAATGGGAGTGATGGGATTGAGGGGGAAAATATAGGGAGAGATAACAAGAACTGAGTGCCCTTTGAGGAGTACTATGGACACCTAGTGCAGTAGAGATGTCCTAAAATATATTAAAGTAATCCTAATGAAGTTTCCAAATAATGGAGGAGACAGAGTCCCAACCGGCCATCTCTTGTCACCAAAGGAAGCTTACAATACTAAAAGTGACCAAAGGGATCCCATGATAATCTCCTAACAATTCAAGCTGTTGCCAAGACAATAGGTTGCTCTCCACAAACTGACAGCAAGATCCCATTGCTGAAGACAACATCCACACAACTCATTAGACATGGAGAAGTTCATCCTATGCCTACATAGAAAATTCCTGCCTGCATCTAGGGTACTCTGCTGGCTACTAAAAGAAAAATATAAATGGCAACACAACTACAAAACCTTTTATCTATAATGTTATCCTGCCTTTAAAATATATTAGGTTGTTTCTCCCATGAGCTTTATGGCCAGTTTTAATTATAAAATATTTCAAAAGATAATTGTAGGTTAGAATTTATAATTTGCTTTTGTGAACTAGACAGAATTGAATAGGTAAGTGACAAGAAATGTTTAGGACAAAGAGTAATTTGTATGCTGCTGTAATGGGGGTGTGTTGCCCATGCCTTTAGAACTTTACTAAACAGCAAATGAAACAGAATATATGCAAATTTCATAAATGGAGAAATAAATTTCACAGGATTGAATGTGATGTGATAAAAACTAAACATTACAAGTATAATAGGAGCTAAGAAGTGCTGCCCTACATAACAGAGTAAAGTCTGTAACTAAAAGTAAAAAGAATAGTTCTTCTGTCCTTTGCCCTAAATCATAATCTGCTGTGTAGATATGGGTTGACACTTCTGAGGCAACATCAGTTAAATACTTAATTAGATGATTAAGTAAACAGGTGATGGGTGGTAGCAGTCAAGTTTCTCACTGATGAACTGTGAGGTTATAAACAAGAATAATTCTGTGGTGATGGCTTAGGACCAGAAGCATTAGCTCCAACTTAGTATAAATATAATCGGTGAAGGAATCGAGGACAGACATACCAGCTTATTTTACATGATTTTTCTATTCTGTCAGTTGAAGAATCCTAACTACTACACATCATAAGTGAAGTTTCATTTTATAGTAGAGATTATTACATAAAACTACAACTGACAGGATACAGAGATCAACAGACCATGGGGAGCCTAGCATCAAAGGATTCATCTAGATCTCAATTCCTGCAGCTATGATTAAGGGAATACCACAGAGGAGAGGAAGTTGGCTGTAAAACTGGAAAATGGCAATATCAATATACATGCTTATATGAAAGAGGAAAATTTATGGGATCATGCCATGGGACAAAGGACTATAGGCAATTAATGACTGCTTGAAGAAGGGCAATTATCCTCTCCTAGTGATGGATCCCTTAATGATTATTCAATGAAGAACGGTCAGTTCTGAAACCATATACACAGAAACAACAAAAACAGATTGAGATATTTGTATTTATATATTTGTGTACACATATACACATGTATGCAGCAACACTAATCAAAGAATAATAGGTTATCAGTTCAAGATTGGGGACCATGGGAGGGGTTGGAGAAAGAGTACCTGAAAGAAGATGAAAGGAGTAAAGGCAAGGGGGAAGTAATGTGATTCCATTTTAATTAAAATGTATTTTTGTAAAAGAAAGAAAAATAGCTATGATAATTAAATGTGAGAAACCTAGAACACAGAAAAACACAAGATGACATTTAAGGAACTTTAAGTATTTTAGTTAATGCTTGTTTAACATTGTTGGTTCACTGATGTAAGATGTTTATAATAGAACAGCGGAGTGCAGGACATATATAAATCCTCTGCACAAACCTGAATCAATTCTAGAGCTAAATTTGGAGAGATTGAGACAATTTGAAAATCATTACAGTTTAAAAACTTAAGTTAAGTCCATTTCTCTCTAACACATATTCATGGAAATTAATAAATTAATGTTTTCAAATAAACAATTACAGATAATTAGGAAAAAATATAAATTGAAGAATTATGCCTAGACTTAAAAGTGTTGCTACAAGTATGGAATAAATTTAGAGCAGAGCTAAAGGGTCAAAGCTGAAAGGAACGTTTTCTGTTGGAACATTAACTCAATTTCTCTGCTTAGCTTTGCAAGTATGTGAGCTATCACTAACCCATAGGAGCACATGATCCTGCATACACACTGGGAGACCAAACCTCAGGACCGGTCAGAAAAAAATCAGAGAATCCCAACCCAGGATATCCAAACAGGATACACACTCCTTGTACATTCGCGTTAATATATATTCTCTAAATATATTAAATGAATGTCAAAGGATACTATAGATTTGAAGCAAACCTACCACAGTGATTTGAAAAGAGCAAAAGTGTCTAAGGTCTGAGACTATGAAATAACGTCTGTCCTTGAAATAAAAGCTTTCAGCCATTTATAATCTTTAGCATTTTACTATCTTTCAGCTCAATCATTTGGTTGCTGTGCAATTTTAAGATTATAATATAATTAATTTACTTCATTCCATTTTCTCCCTCTAAACCATTCATATGCCCTGCTCAATCTCCTTCAAATCCATGGCCTTCTTTTCTGGTAATTGTTTTTGTATGAATATACATATATACATATATATTTCTAAATATAAACTACTCAGTCTGTATATTGTTACTTGTATACAGGCTTTCAGAGCTGACCATTTGGCACTGGGCAACTAGTTCATGTGGTCTTCCTCAGGAAAATCACCTGCTCCCTCTTTTCCTCAGTTGCCTATAGTTCCTAAGTAAGGTTAAGATCTCATGGGCTTTTCCTTGTCGACTTTGTCATGTCCACTGTTATAATCCTTGTACAGCTCTCAGTTGGGTAGTCAGCTAAACCTTTTATAGATTTCACTTTCTAGTACATAAGACTCAGTATCCATTGCAGCTAGTTATATATTTGAAAACATTGTGTTGTGAGAAACTTAAATTGATTTTAAGAGAATGAAGCATACACTTCAGAGAAGCAAGTGTGTTATATCAGAAGTGATGTTAGAAATCATGTTCTTTGGGTGGGTAGTAGACAATTTATCTATTTGATTGTTAAACATGTAGCTTAGATATATCATATCCATGTTCATGAGAGGTATAGATAATTCGATCACAACATGAACCTTTATGCATAATAAGTGATTTTTACCAATATAAACCAACAACATCATGTTTATATCTTTTCTTAAAATAATCTTGCTGTGTGTTAATTATTTGTTCACAATTTCACTTAATTTGTATTGCCATGGCTGAATCACACATCTTTGAGAATTTTTATTATATCTAGAATGCCACATTCTACATTAATTAGCTTAGTTGCAACACCTATCAAATGTTTTAGAAATAATTTGTGATAAAATAAATATTTTAAAATAATGTTTTTTTGTATCCTTAAGTAAGTTCCATAAAAACAAAAATTGTAGATGGAATAATGGGTAAAGGGTAATAACAGAACAGGAAAGGCTAAATGGGATGGGAGATAGTAAAGAAGAAGGGGTGTGGAGAGGAACAACTAACTCTAAGTCCTTTTGAAAAAGTCATGTGAAAACCTTCTACTGTATAAGCTTTCTAAAACACACACGATCACACATACAGACATACTCACATGTGCCATGACCAACAACAACAACAAAAAAGAATTTAAATGGAGTTACTATGCACAGGGTGATAATGACTGTTAGACACAATACAATAACAAATAAAAAGCCAAATGGAAGGAAGGACTTACTACTTTTGAAGTTGTTGCCCAGTGTGGGCACATAGACATCAATTACAAGTTATTACCAATGCTTCTATTTATCCTCCAGAACTTGCCAATAATACTAAAGACATAATATATATGAACCATAGAACGTGGAGAAATAAGGTTGATACTGATCCAGAACCTTTATCCCTACTAGAGAAGTTTCATAGAGCTGGTTGGTGCTATAGAGACTTCCAGATGGAAAATATAATCATCAGTTTTACTCAGCTGTGAACCTTATGAGCTATAATAGTAACTAGCATAGGAAGCAAAAGTTATTGATGCTAAAGTGGCCTGAATGCTAAGAACGTAACCAACTCTGATTAAATTTAAGGTCCACTTAACAAGATGAAACTGTATTTGTCACTACATCAGAGAGAAACAACCTATGGACAGACAGATTATAGGACATAGGGCACAATCACTACTTGTACTCTGCTAATAAGATGTAGTATGAAATTGAATACTGAATTCTCATTATAACACTTCTTAGCACACATCTCAACCCTCATCAGAGAAGCTACCCTCTTAATAGATGGTGATTGTCATACATTTTTGTTGTTGCTGCTGCTAAAATTAAAAGCCAATCAAAATTTATTCTTATAGAGAAAATTGTTTATTTGGGTTACAGGTTTCAGACAATTATCAAGAGAAATCCAGGCAGGAACTAACAGAAACCATAAAGGAATGCTACTTACTATCTTGATACCTACAGCTACCTCCATATGCTTTCTTATACCATTTTGGGGTGGCATGGCCCACACAGGACTGGGTTCTCCTACACCAATCATTAATCAAGAAATTGACAAACATGCCCACAGGACAAGCTGAAGAATCAACAACTTAACTGAGATATTCTCTAGGCAGATAATACTAGGTTTGTTTCAAGTGGACTAAAACAGTGAGTGACTTAACAAAGGTACCCCAAACTAGTAAGGGTTCAGAAGAAGAGAGAAACTACAGAGTGCTCAGCAATCAATGGGACATCTGTACCGTAACTTTGTTTTCCAAGGGAACAGGGGTCATTGTGAAAGTGATGTGGGAAGAATTTAAGAGCCAGAGGCAGCTGGTGAACACAAAGAACCACTGTTTCTATACTCAACTTGTCACTTGCACATGTGAACTCACAGTGGTTGTGACAACACGCATAAGACCAGTGCAAGCAGAAGGCAGACAAAATTTCAGCATGGGGTTATTAGCAATCGATACATTCTGGGAGAGGGAAATCCAGTTTTCTTTAAGAGTGTTGCCCTGGTATGTCAACCAGACTCTAGTGTGTCCACAGACCCAAGAGTGCATGGCAGCACAAATTGAACTCCATAGGTTAAAAAGAAAAACAAAAGCACACATGGATACTAAATTGGTTGGGTATGGATGATGGTGTGGATCTGGAAGAAGTTAGGAAAAGGAGAGAATATGATCAAAAATATATTGTATAAAGTTCATATATATGCATTTGAATGTATGGTCTCAGAAGATATTCTTCCTTTACAATTATGTTTTGCTCTCCTGTTGTAATTACACAGATGTTTGAGTTCAGAGGCATAGAAAAAGATACCATAGTAAGAGTTTTATAAGAAAAGATATAGTGGTTAAAGACATGTACTCAAGAGGCTAAAGTGATGGCTCCATGCTTAAGAATGAGTGTTGCTCTTACACTGGACTGAGTTCTATTCTCAGTACCCAGACTAGACAGCTCACCATTCAACTGCCTAGAACTCAGTTTTGTGCTGTATGACTCTCTCTTATGGCTTCTACAGGCAACTGCACTCATATGATCATGTGCCACCTCACATTTTCATACACATAACTTAGTATTTGTTATCTTTAAATAAACACATGCCTCTAAGACCCATACTTGCTGATATTAATTATAACCCATACTAACCTTCTGTTTGTTCATTTCCTTCATCTGTCAAATGTGACCTTGTCACAACTTAATGATATATTAATATTATTCACACACTATCAGTCATTTGAGTAGATAATGGCTTATATGGTACGTTCAGTGTTTGCTGCATGAAATAATTAAATGAGCAAATCAGTAATAGTAATTTTAAAAGTATGTAGTGCCTATAAATAGTCATGAATAGGAGTTAAGCAAGCAGAAGTTGTGAATGGTAAAGGAAACAATTATAGCCACAGTACAAGCACACAATATTACTCAGTATTGGACCCAGTGGTACTTTTATACATCAGCCTCCTTTTAGAAAATGAACCTGATATGTAGCTGTGCTGCTGCAAAAATGTTTTCTCATTCAAGCTGATACTTCATCAACTTCACACTTAATATAGGTGGTTCACAGGCTTTCAGTAAATTTAAGGTAATTTATGATTTCATCTTTCTCAAGTAATTTTCAATCAAGTAAAGTTATCCAACAAGACTGGAAGTTGCACATGGAAACATTTTATTTTAAGGTTTCATTAGCATGCATAAATTCACATTCCCTCCCTATCTCTATCCACTTTTGCAAGTAATTGTACAAAGTGACTCAACATATGTGGATACCCGTTTTTAGGTTAGCAAATGGGACAGAGCATTTTTAAATGTTTTTAAATAGGAAATATTAGCTGTTGTAATTTAATTCCTAATAATGAACTCAAGTCTCCTTCAAATATGAGGAAGATATTCTGTGGAGAGCATGAAAAAGCACAACAGCAGTACAAAAAAGCACATTATAGTTTAAGCCAGGACATTCTGCATGCCCTTTATTCACTACTTATAGGAAATCAGTCTTATTTAATTAACTTTATATCACTTACTTTATTCATGCAAGAGACATAATAATCAAGTATATACATAAGAGCAAAATCTTAAATAAATCTTCCATTCCCTTACTAGCTACTAAGTTGCTTCAAGGCACCTAGTTCAAGTCTTGCTTGCATACTAAGTTGTTTCTGAAGATCATACATAGGAATGGAACAAGAACTGTGTAATTGTAGTGGATGACATGGTTGATGTGACCTGCTGTACATGTGATCACTCTTGAGTTTAGTACAAATGTACAAATTCCTTTGCAAGGGGTATTCATAAGTCTTTGCATGGTAAATTCTAGCCTCATCAAGTTTATAATTCCTGTTTCCAGATGCACTATCAGTTTTTGTTTTCACTAAGATAGGTCATTCTATCTATTTTCTAGCAATTTTATGTCTATCTTTCTATCATCAATCCATCCATCCATCTATCCATCTATCTATCATCTAACTATCATCTATTTATGTTTCTGTGTATCTATCTTTTATCTATCTATCTAGCTAGCTATCACATATCTAGCCACCTATTGTATCATATATCTGATCTCTAAGGAACTTATGGTTTTGTTAAAATATTTAGGGACCTATAACATTAATAAGTACTGGTGTGATATCTCTAGTATTTCATTTCTACCTTTTAACCCCCTAAAACAGTACAGAGTCTGTTACATTATATAACCCAAGAGGAAAGTTGATAAATAACAGCCTATAAATTTTGCAGAGCTAATTCCTGCCCCTTGCCTAATGTCATATTGGGCATTTTCCATGTAGTCCAGTGTCAAAGCAAGATGGTGGTCCTAAATGTGGACTATGCTATATCTGTAATTGCCAGATCCCTGAAAAAAAAAGTTTACTATATGTGTTGTTTCCTCATTTGTTGTAAAAGATAAAAGATGCATTATTTTTTAACTTTGCAGGGAATAACCAAGCATATTTTTCAAAGCATCCATAAATTTCACAAAAGGACTTGTCATACTAATTTTGAAGTGTTTTTCATCTTCCTTAATAGGACAAATGTCTAAGGACTTTAGCATAGTAGCACACCCTTTTCTTACCTCAATCATTCAAAATAATGACATTGTTGCAATAGATTTTTGTGTCATTGTGTGGGGGGGAACATGAAGTTACTATATCCTTAGACTAAGTTATGAATGAAGCACCAGTGTTAACTTAGCTCAGATTTAAAAAAAATGTTAAAAAAAATTCATTAGTCCACACAGTATAAGCTGGGTTTTGGGGGACTTGGAGGGTTAATTATCTTTAATCTTTTTTACAGTCTAGTCATTATCCCCCTCCCAGTCTACCCTCCAACAGTTCCTCATCCCATTCCTCCTCTCCCCCATCCGCTACTCCTGTCTCCAAGAGGATGTTCCCACCCCCTAACCTTACCAGAACTCCCCATACCCCAGAGTCTCATCTGTGATTACCAGAAGCTTGAAACAACCCAGATGTTCTACAACACAAGAATGGATACAGAAAATGTGGTTCAATCACACAGTATAGGCTGTTTTTGTTGATAATTTTATATATTAAAAACCTGTTGATAAAATCCACTTACTACTCCCTCCCTTCCAGCCCTTGCCACCACCCCCATTACTTCTCCATCCCAATTTCATTCACACATTTATTAACACACCGAGTTCATTTAGTGCTTCTGGTATGTGTGTGGGTGTAGGCCCATTTACTGGAAGAAACATGAGTAATTTATCAGGGGTTGCTTCACTTTTGCTTCCCCATTGCCTATCAACTGCTAATATCTTCACATTTGTAGGGGGACACCTCAGCCCCTCCCACTTTAATGTTGTTCGTGTTGCTAGTGTAATCTTGGACAGAATGCATGCATGCAGCCACAGCCACTGAGCATGCATTTGAGTTGCCACCCTGTCATATTCAGAAAACATTTCTGCAGAAGTACTCGGCAACCTCTGGCTCTTAGACTCTTTCTGCTTCTTTGTCTCCAGTGATTCCTGAGTCTTGAGAGGAGTGGATGTTTTGTGAATGTTACATATATAGTTGCTCTGTAATGTGAGCTATTTTATTTTTGCCTTTCAAAGTGCAATGGAGATAAACGCATTTTGACAAGTCACTGGTTATATGTCCTGTATGAAAGGTCTCAGCAGTTATACTCTGGAAATGATAACATTTAAACCAGAAAAAAAACAGGACCTAGACTAACACTTTGTTAGCTATGCAATAATCTGTATATGTATCTAGGCAACACATTTCCAGGATGGGGTTTCCATTGGCAAAACTATAAAAGTAACCAAAATTATGTTAAGAACATTAACCACTGCATAGTTATGGTCTTTAATGATGGTGTTAATCTCTCCCTATCCAAAAGCATGATGGCCTCTACTCAACAGAGTACAGACATTCCACTTTCTACCTTCTATCTCCGGGTTTCTCTTGCTGAGATTGAACACCATGGCTAAATGAAAGCTGGGGAAGAAGGGTTAATTGGGCTTATACTTCATTATCAAAGTTTATTACTGAAAGAAGTCAAAGCAGGAAATCAAACAGGGCAGGATCCTGGAGGCAGAAATTGATACAGTCTATGGAAATGTGTTGCTTACTAGCTTGTTCATCATAGTTTGCTCAGCTTTCTTTCTTTCCTTTTGTCTTCCTTCCTTTCTTTCTTTCTTTCCTTTTTTCTTTCTTTTTTTATTAGATATTTTCCTTTTTTACATTTCAAAGGTTATCCCCTTTCCTCATTTACCCTCTGGAATACCCCCTATCCCATCATCCCTCCCCCTGTTCACCAATCCTCCCACACTCCTGCTTCCCTGTTCTGGCTTTCCCCTACACAGTGGCATCAAGCCTTCACAGGACCAAGGGTCTCTCCTCCCTCTGATGACTGACCAGGCCATCCTCTGCTACATATGCAGCTGCAGCCATGGGTCCCTCCATGTGTACTCCTTGGTTGGTGGTTTAATCCCTGGGAGCTCTGGGGGTACTGGTTGGTTCATATTATTGTTCCTCCTATGGGGTGGCAAAACTCTTCAGTTCCTTGGGTCCTTTCACTAGCTTCTCCATTGGGAACCCTGTGCTCAGTCCAATGGTTGGCTGAAAGTATCCACCTCTGTAGTTGTCAGGCACTGGCCGAGATTCTCAGGAGATAGCTATATCAGGCTCCTGTCAGCAAGCACTTGTTGGCATCCATAATAGTGTCTGGGTTTGGTAACTGTATATGAAATGGATCCCCAGGTGGGGCAGTCTCTGGATGGCCTTTGTTGGTATTCTGTCTGGACTCCACCTCCACAGATACCTGGCAACAGCCAGGTATGCTCCTCCCCACTGTTACCTGGCAACAGCCAGGTAGGCCTGGCCCTATAAGACTGGATGTTTGCCCTCTCCTCTCTCTCTTACTCTCTTGCTTCTCTTGCCTCTCCCTTGCCTCTTGCCCCCTCTCTCCTCATTCCCATCCCCACCCCTACACTGTCTCCACATGACCATGGCCAGCTTCTACTTCTCTACTCTCTCCTTCTTTCTGCCTCTCTCTGCCTCTTCTACTCTCTTAACTTCTCTCTCTAGGCACTAAATAAAGTCTATTCTATACTATATGGTCTTATGGCTGGTCCTTCAGAGGAAGGGATGCCTTGGCATAGGCCCACCGAGGTACACCCTTCCCCTACACCCAGATAGCACGTATAGTTATAGCTCATTCTCTTTCTATGATCACAACAGCCTTTCCTTCAGTCCACATTTTGTCTCTGTATATCCTTCCAAGGGTATTTTTCCCCCTGCTAAGAATGACTGAAATATCCACACTTTGATCTTCCTTCATCTTGAGCTTCATATGGTCTGAGTTTTCTATCTTGGGTATTCCTAGCTTCTGGGTTAATATGCACTTACCAGTGAGTGCATACCATGTGTGTTCTTTTGTGATTGGGTTACCTCACTCAGGATATTTTCTAGTTTCATCTATTTCCCTAAGAATTTCATGAATTAATTGTTTTTAATAGCTGAGTAGTACTTCATTGTATAAATGTAGTACATTTTCTGTATCCATTCCTCTGTTGAAGGACATCTGGGTTCTTTCAATTATAAATATTATAAATAAGGCTGCTATGAACATAGTGTAGCATGTGTCTTTATTACATTTTGGAGCATTTTCTGTGCATATACCCAGAGGTGATATAGCTGGGTCCTTAGGTAGTACTATGTCCAGAATGAAATGGCAACCAACAGGTTAGGAAAAGATCTTTACCAATCTATATCCAATAGAGTGCTAATATCCAATATATGCAAAGAACTCAAGAAGTTAGACTCCAGAGAATCAAATAACTCTATTAAAAATGGGGTACAGAGTTAAACAAAGAATTCTCAACTGAGGAATACCAAATGGCTGAAAAGCACGTAAAGAAATGTTCAACATCCTTAGTCATCAGGAAAACGCAAATCAAAACAACCCTGAGATACCACCTCACACCTGTCAGAATGGCTAGGATAAAAACTCAGGTGATAGTACGTGCTGGTGAGGATGAGGAGAAAGAGGGACACTCCTCCATTGCTGGTGGGTTTGCAAGCTGGTACAACCACTCTGGAAATCAGTTTGGCAGTTCCTCAGCTTGCTTTCTTATAGAAGCCAGAACTACCAGTTCAGGGATGGCCCTACTCCTAATGGATTGAGGCCTCCTATATCAATCACTAATTTATAAAATGCCTCACAGGCTTGATCACAGCCTGATCATACAGAAACATTTTCTCAATTACAATTCTCTCCTCTCTGCTGACTCTAGCTTGTGTTAAGAAGACATAAAATTAACCAGGACACACAGCCACTGTAGAAATGGCCAATGAGTGAGTCCTTGACCCTGTGATTATATTTAGGGCGGCTTCTTGACTGGGATAAAGGGACATCACTGCTACTTAAAAGCAGTATACTCTTCTACATATATTTGGGGCTCAATAATATTTTAAATGTTAATGACCACAGGTTCCCTTTCTCACCTCTGCTCTAGTCCACCCTGCCAATGGACTTCCAAGAGACCTGTGTCATACCCCATGATGTAGTCCTGAGGAACACAAATCTTATAAATTCATTGATCTTTTGTGTGGAATGCATTTCTATGGTGGGTGTTTTGTCCTTACATAGGCCTGAAAAAAAATCATAGCCCTGTAAGATATAGCCTGAAGAAAAATATTTGAGGAGCACAAAATAAAGATGTTTTCCTTACACTGCATTGACATAATTAGTATTGAGTCTGATACCCAACTTCCACATTTAAAAATGGCAATGTCTAATGGTGTGATGCAGGCATCCCATATCAACTCACCATTCACTCAGTAAGTATAGCATGGATACATGGATACAGTCACAGAAAATATCTCATGAAGTATTATTGCAGTACAAAATAACTAGAAGTACCAAACATTTTCACAGAGGAAAACTATTAAGCTATGTCTCATCAAAATACATAAAGCTGGAAGAAATTATTGTGATCAATAAATACTTTTTAAGAAGTTGCTGTTGGCCATGAATTTTGTCAGCTAGAGACAAAAGTTGATGTGATCTTTGTTCCCTCAGAGCTTGTATTATGAATAATAAAATAGATAATTGCCAAATATACTCTTATGAACAAAGATGAGGTGGAAAGTCTAATTACATGATAGAAAAATAGGTAGGGTGAAAGGGGAAATGTGGGGAAATTCTAACATAGAGCAAAGAGAAAGTGTGGAGAAAATATCTCAGATACTGAAGTGAAACATAAATAGTAACATGGGACCAAAATGTCAAAAACTAAAATTGGAATAATGTAACAGACAGTATTAATAACAAAGAATAAATAAGGGCAAGGCATAAAAGAAGTGGGAGGTACCCATGAATGTCACACCTCCTTAGATAAGCTCAGGACCCAAGTTATTAGAAGAGAGATGATCCTATGGCAAAGAAATACTATCTGCAATTTAATGTAAACAAGTAAATAAGATAAGGATCAGTGGAGGCAGGTTTTCATCTTGACAAGAATGTAAATTGATTAGCTTCAATATGTCATTTTATATTTTTCCCTCATTTTGTACGGATAAAGGGAGACAGATTGGCTGGATGTATGTGAGTGATGTTCCTACTATGTAATGAGTGTGACAGTTCTGAATCTCACCCCTCAGACTTTTAATCTTCATTCCGAAGAAATGGTTTTCGAAAGGTAAAAAAGATAATCTATTAAAAGTGTAAAGAAGAATTTTCAATGATGGGTTGTAGTCCATAGATAATCATGCACAGTGCAAACATACATATTAATTCTTTCCTTAATTAATATATTTCATTCTATTTATTTCCCTTCTACTTGGCAAAACTTATACTTTTAACATATTCAGAAGAATGTGCATTTGTCAACTACAATTAAAAGGATGAGATTTAAATATGAATATATGTATTATGAGCTACAATGTAAGTCATGCTGAAAGCATTTAAGTTATTGAAACAACTAAAGTTGAAAATGCTATATAACTCACTGCAACATTATTTACAAATGAAAAAATTAAATGAATGTCTTCTTAAAATAACTATAGAGGTGTTACCTTTTAAAAATGTTTCAGTTTTAAAATAAAACATATGGGTAGGTAGGAATTTTAAAATAAAAACCAGAAGTCCCCTGCAGTCTTAATATAGATACAAGAGATTGTCAGGATTGAGTTGAAATGTCTATCCAAAACCTGAAACTGGTCCAGTATTTTTAAATGTTTGATTTTCAAAAATCTTATAACATAAGTAGTTTAAAAGGCCAATTAACAAAAAAAGTGTATTTTTTTATGTTTACTCCTTCAATTTCTACAAATAGGTACGACTGAACCCTCAAGAAAATAATTAGTCCACCTGATTACAGAATACGATGAAAAGTCATATAAGAAAACAAATAAAAATACTTTGAAACAAGTAAGCTAAACTACCATATTGGCAGACTCCTTTAGGTTATATATTTTAAACTGATTTGCAGGCTGTGCTGGTTAGTTTTTGTTAACTGTGCACAAACCTAGACTGTGCCATTCTGGGAGGAGGGAATCTCAACAGATTGGCCTCCTGTAGGCAACACTGTTTCATATTTTTGATTGATGGGCTAGAACCTGGGCCATGAGGGTAGTACCATCCCTAAGTAGACTGTCCTAGGCAATATTAGAGAGCAGAATAGGCAAGTCATGGGGAGAATGCCAGTAAGGAGTACTCATCCATGGTCTCTCAGTACTTGGCCTCCAAGCACTGAGTTCTTGCCTGACTTGCCTAACTGATTGATTGTGATGGAGAAATATAAGCTACATAAATCCTTTCTTCCTCAATATGCTTTTGGTCATGACCCTTATCATAGCAATAAAGACCAAACTAGAACACAAACTTGAAGAGGCAAGCATCTCCTTCCAGCAACCAGAGGTTAAGGCAAAGGTTCAGGGTCCATTATAGGAGGCTTGAGAACTAATTCTAAAGACATATGTATAGTATCTTATGTCTCAGGGCTGCAGAAGAGAGGGTGGGAAAAGATGATGGAGCTGGAAGATAGAGAGAAGGTCCACGAAATGCCATCTCCTAAGCTGAACACAGGCATGGCAATTATGAACTCATGGCAGGTATGGTTCCTGGCTCTGTGCCCACATGAGTGAGGACTGCCCAACATTTAGCTTTAGAGGAGGCAAGGGCTTCTGTGGTCCTGCCACTAATTGTTGATCTATTGGCAACTAGCAGATTCCAAGACAGAGAGACACAATATACATGTGTACTCACTAGTGGGTAGAGGGGAAAAAAAGTGAGGGCTAAAGTACTCAGGAAACATCAGACACAAGTATGAAATTCTCAAAGAACAAATTTAATTACGGGAGCTCTCAGACACTGAACCACCAAAGAACATTCACAGGCCGGAACGAGGTCCCCAGCACGCATGTAGCTGACTTGTTGCTTAGACTCCAAGGTTGCCTTGTCTGGCCTCTGTGGGAAAGGATATACCTAATCTAGCAGAGTCTTGATGGGCCAGGGTGGGTCTCTGACCTGGAATTCTTCCTGTCTAAAAGAACTGAAAAGACCTATTTCTATTGGACAGGATTGGTATGCTACTTTGAGAAGCTTGTTGCTTCTGCAGGTTATCCTTGTTTTAGTCTAGTGCTTTTGCCATTGAATTGTACAAACTTATACAAAAAGTTGTTACATTTTAAATATTATTATCATAAATATATATCACTGTTTTCACAAAAGAGGACCCTTGAAGTAATGAATATTCTTGATGTAATCAAGTGGATAAGTACTTGCAAGTTTTAAAAGAACAGTCTCAAAGAAATGAAGCTAATGTATTTGCTAGCTTTTACCAGTACTGTGCCCCCATACTCAGAACATCCAAGGAGCAAAACAGAGATGGGGGTAAGGAAAGCAAAATCACAGTTCACTTAAAGAAATCTAAGAATATTGTGATGGTTTGTATATGCCTGATCCAGGGGATGGCACAATTAGAAGGTGTGGCCCTGTTGGACTAGGTGTGGCCTTGTTGGAGTAGGTGTGTCACTGTGGGTGTGGGCTTTAAGACCCTCACCCAAGCTGCCTGGAAGTGAGTACTCTGCTAGCAGCCTCCAGATAAAGATGTAAAACTCTCAGCTCCTCCTGCACCATACCTTCCTAGATGCTGCCATGCTCCTATGTTGATGATGACAGACTGAACCTTGGAAGCTGTAAGCCAGCAAATGTTGTCCTTTATAAAACTCGCATTGGTCATGGTGTCTGTTAACAGCAGTAAAACTCTGACTAAGACAAGCATGAAGATGGACAGCAACACTTAGCCTCGTGTGTGTGTGTGTGTGTGTGTGTGTGTGTGTGTGTGTGTGTGTGTAACAGGATATAGACAACTTGTCAATTCTAAAGTATTTCTTAAAGGAGAAATTGATGAAAATGACCTTTTAGAGACCCAGGGAAGAAGTCAGAATGTTTCTGTACCCAACAATTGCAAGTTTATAAAACAGGGACACAGTGGTTGGGATTGAATGCGATAGCTTGTAGAAGATATATCGTTAGCCTTGGATACCAGTGAAAAGTCTGATATTTAAGTATAATTATGCTTTGATCAAAATATATGACTTTGGTTTTGGTTTTCTATAATGATATCTCTCTCTCTGATCCAAGAGATGTTTCCTTGATGAGGGGTGAGTACTATACCTATCTATGGCTATAAGGACAAATGATGATTTAGTAAAATGGTGATTGTAGGTTCTATTCCAAGATTCATGACTTCATTAGTACTAAGTTTTTGGCTAGTTATCCAGTACCAGGCATGATTTCCCTCTTGTTCACCAGGTCTTTAGTTCAACTAGTTTCCACCAGGCTATATACCATTTTGCCATGCTGGTCATTGTGGTTCACAGGAGTCATGACTGCGTAGAACTGATTTTTCCCTCCTCCGGAAGCTTGTTGCATGATGCCTTCTTGTGCCATGAAAGCTAATCCACATGGAAGAAGGGTTTAGATAAGTTCTAGCTCAGCAGTGTCTCAGCCCTGTTTTTGAAGTTCACTGAAGTTTCTGAAGTGTACACTCATAAAGTCTCACAACATGACTATCCAAACAAGAACACCTATAGATGTCCCAAAGTGGATAGGGAAAGTTCATGAGACCTCAACCCTGTACAAAGAACTACTATCAACTAAAAGATGCTGAGGGTCGAGAAAGAGTCTCCCCCATGGAAGAACACACTAATTGTTCATTCAATACTAAATGATCAGACCTGAAAATATACATACAAGTAACATTATACAGACTAAGCCTGTTACATTTAGTACTTTTGTATGTATATATATATATATATATACAAATATATATGCAATAACAATTACTGAATAAAACATGATATACATGTGAAATTAACAAAAGGGATATTTTTAAAAAATATTCATCAAGACTTAAGTAGATGGTATATATGAGATATTGTTAGCAAAGCAAATTCAGAAATAGTTAATAAATGGTTTAAATTATTGTAATCATCTTCTAATTCTCAACTCTACTGAGTGATGGTTGAATATGATTTGTTTTATATTTACTTAAAAATACTTACCTGTCAGAAAGCCCTAAAAACAGGATTAGTACAGCATCTGGCAGATATTTATTAGCTATGCCAACTAAAACAGATGGGCACTGAAGCTTCAAAATCCTGGTTTTTTATGTCCTGAAATGACAATGAATAATAGGTCAAATATAACCCTGAATGGCAGTTGCTCTGCATTTGAGAAGGATAAAGCAAAGTTTCCTTTGAAAATCTGGCCACAACATTTTTTATTCTTTAATATAAACAATGATAGCTGTTGAAGTGGTTATTATTTCTATTTCATAACTCTAATCTCCCAGTGTTATGTACAGGCCAAAAAAACACATAGAATAAACAGAAAGTTTCTGTATAAGTGAGGGAGTATATGCACATTATACACTTACATGAATCAGAAAATACATGACATAGTCTCATTGTCATAAATTATAATTCACCACATGTCTTTGTCTTTTAACTCTAAAGTGTCATTGCTGTTTCTTGCTTTGTATTACTAGTGGTTCAGCCTCTATCTAGACCATACTCGGTCTTACATTTAAGTATCATATATCACTCCTCCGTAACTTTGAAATCTCTGTTAACATCCTCGCTTGTTGTGTTATGAGTGAATACAGGCTTGGCATAACTGAAATTATTGCCTATGTAAAATTATTGCATGCCCAGTCATAAACTTCCAAAACGAATGGCAGTGTGTACAGCTTCTACTATACCAACACATGAGCCTAGTCACATTCAAGATTGCAGATGCAAGGCTAGACTGAGTTTGGGAATCTCAAACCTCTATGTAGATCTTTATAATGTAGTCTATGTCTATGTTGCCCATATGATCATTTTTTGGTTAAAACTAAAATAATATATATATCTCCAAGTTGGTTGACTCTCATTCTAAAATTTTCCATATGCAGTTTGAAAATACTCTCCGAGTTCCATTTCTAAAAATTTTAATGGTACTTTTGTTTTTGTGATCAGGAAAAAACAATTCCACTCCTCTAAAGGTCATTATCTACAATGATAAAAAGGGCAAAATAAGAAATAAAGTCTCCAACATAATCACCAACTTCATCACCTTCTTGAAGAACACTATATGTCGACTCTACTTTTATAAAGAAAGAAATCAGAGAAACTGGCCTAGTCACAAAGTACTGTAGGTCATATAAAATACCTTGGAATAAATCTGCTCAAGGAAGTGAAAGTCATCTATAAAATAAATTTTAAAGTTCTGAAGAAATAAATTAAAATGTAAACTATATGAAAATACCTATTATTTTAATAAGGTAACTAAAACAATAAGGAAAGATCTTAAAAAGAATTCTGGGTATTCAACACTACATCCAAATGTGATAGTTTCTGCACAAAAACCAACTGCAGAAGTGACAGTTTTCCATACAAAATCCAAGTGTCAAGTGAGTAATATGCCCTCGTATGTGGAGGCTCCTAAATCATACAGACTGTTGCCACCATAACTGGGAAAGAAACCATCTGTAACAATAGCTCTGAGGGATCCAACAACTTCTTCTGATCTTTGCAGGCATGAGGCATGTATGTGATGCACATACAAATAAGATATCTTAGGGTTTTATTGCTGTAAGTAATGGTCACCTTGACCATAGCAACTCTTATAAAGGAAAATATTTCATTGGGGTTGGCTTACATTTTCAGAGGCTTAGCCCATGATCATCATAGCAGAAAGCATGTCAGCCTGCAGATAGATATGGTCATGTAGGAGTTGCAATTCCACATCATAATCCACAGGCAGAAGAAGGAGACTCAAACCCTGACCCCACAGTGATACACCTCCAACAAGGGTACGCCTACTCCAAGAAGGACACAGGTCCTAATAATGCCACTTCCTACGGGCTAAGTACTTAAACACATGAGTGTATGGGGCCATACCTACCCACTCAAACCACCACAGACATTTATACATAAGTGTATTCAAAATGCCTTTATATGCATAATAACTAACTCCTTAAAAGGTTATTCATGAAATAAACTTTCTCAAATACAATATTAAATTATGGCATGTAAATCAATTTCATTATACAACTGAAAAAAAACTTGTTCGACAAAAGACATCACAAATAATTTAACAGTTTGTATAATTTTATTTTATTTTTTAATTTATTTTACACTCCATATTCCATTCAGCGCTACCCGCATCCACCCTCTGACTGCTCTATATCCCACACCTCCTCTCCACATCACCCCTTCTCCATGTGGATGCCCCCATTCTCCCACCCCACATGACCTCTAAACTCCCTGAGGCCTCCAGTCTCTTGAGGGTTGGGTGCATCATCCCTGAATGACAACGACCCAGAGTCCTCTACTATGTGTGTGTTCTTGCTACAAAGAAAAGCCTAGTGTAAGAACTACTCTATCACTACTTCATTGTGTGATGGAACAAAAAGAGTAGATTCCCAGGAATAGAAACACAGAAAGCAGGGGAGCTGGCAATAGTACAAGGCTTCACGATCAACCAAATTACTATCATTTGTTCATCCTATTGAAAAGAACTACAAAAGAGGAGTCAAAAAAGGAAGCTATGGTGATTGATTTTTATATATCAGTATGAAAGGGTATAGATTGTATTGAAACCTGCCCCCAACACAGCTGTAGCCATTTTGGTCCATGCCTGCCAGCGATTTCATATTGTTGTTGCCTGTCAGTCAGTAATGCAGGAAAGTAACCAGACTTAGAACAATGTCATGCTGACCATGTACCCTGTTATGTTTTTGAAGTTTCTTAATCTTATGAAATTCTATAATTTGAGCTAGTCAATCAGTCTTGGGTGTGTGCGTTCATCCATGTTTAACTGATATCCATGTTTGTGTGATTAATGGGGTGACTCCTGAGCCGCAACAGGTTGTCCAGGTATTTAGTCAAATATCTTTAAGTGTGTTTTGGGGTAAGAACTCATTATCTTCAAAATGTACATGACATTCATTATATAACTTGAAAATCTTAATAAAATAAAAGCTTGCATTTCCTAAGAGAATTTTTCACTGACAACATTTGAATGAAGACGAGGGGCTAAAATATTGGTGCTTGATTTTTTTCTACTGAGAGTCACACTATTATTTCTCCCAGTTGCTAGGTCTTTCAGCTTGGACTGGAATGGACCTATTATGGACTACAGCTTTCCAACTCACCTATCATCATAATTATGATACTCAACTCATAATAGATTTTTAAGTATACACATCTTATATCTGTAAGTTCTGTTTATCTAGAGAAAACATTGTCACTAATAATTTTGGTAACAAAAATTGTTCTTGAGGACAGTTTTATCAAATAAATGTTAAGAATACATAAAAGTGCACATATTAATAAGGCAATATGACATTTATATGTGTTATAAGTATTAATAGTTATTGCCAATTGTAAATTATCTAAAATAATGAAACAGATAGACCTCTAGATGTATCTGTAAAATGGAACTAGACTGTTCTAGCTCAGGTGGAAATATTCTTCTTGAATGTCAGCATCACTGCTCTCCTACACTGAATAAATAGAAAAAAAGAAATGAAGTTCAACAGTAATGTCTCTCTTCTCCTTCTCCTTCTCCTTCTCCTTCTCCTTCTCCTCCTCCTCCTCGTTCTCCTTCTCCTTCTCCTTCTCCTTCTCCTTCTCCTTCTCCTTCTTCTTCTTCTTCTTCTTCTTCTTCTTCTTCTTCTTCTTCTTCTTCTTCCTTTTTAATGTTTAAACTTTATTTTTTACCCATATTATCTTAATTTTTATTGTTTGTTAATTATATATTTACTTTATATTCTAGTCACAGCTTCTCCTCCCTCTTCTCCTCTAAGACCCTCCCTTTCTCCTCAGAGAAGGGGAAGTCTCCCATAGATATCAACCTACCTTTGAATATCAAGTTGCAGTAAGACTAGGCACATCTTCTCCTGTAGAGGCTATATGAGGCAAGGGAAGAAAGGGAGCCAAAGGCAGCTAACAGAGTAAGAAATAGTTCCTAAAATAAACATTGGAGTGGATAGAGGGAGGGAACTGTGTGGGATAGCAGTTGGGGTGGGGAACAGGAGGGATCCAGTGTGGGGAAAATAAAGGGAGAGAAAACTGGGAATGAGAAATGGAGTTTATGGGTGTGTGGCATCTCTGGGACAAGCTAGAAACCTAGAACAAGGTAAACTATCAGGAATCTATAAGGGTACCCTAGCTAAGACCCCTAAGAATAGAGGATATGGAACCTGAAACAACCAAGACTTCCAAAGGAAGGATGGAAACACAAAATCTTCAACACACAAATTGGCCAGCCTATAAAATGAGCAGCAATAAAGATGGAGCAGGAATTGAGGGAATGCCCAACCAATGTTTGGCCCACCATGAGACCCATGATGAGAGAGAGAGAGAGAGAGAGAGAGAGAGAGCACTCCTGTCTCTATTAATGATGCTTTGTTATACTTACAAGCAGGAACCTAGCATAACTGTCCTTTGAGAGGCTCCACCCAGCAGCTGATGAAAACAGACGCAGAGACCCTCAGCCAAACATTAGGCAGAGATCAGGGAGTCTTGTGGAAGAGGCAGAGAAAGAATTGAAAGAGCCACAGAGAGGTTAAGGACAACACAAAAATCAACTAACCTAGGACCAAAGGGGCTCACAGAGACTGACCCACCAGCCAAAGTGCATGCATGGGATGGACCTAGGTCCCCTAGAAATATGTACCAGATGTACAGTTTGGGCTTCATGTGGGACTCTCTCCTTCTTTGTGTGGCTACAGTGCAACTTGCTACCTTGCCTTCTTAGCGACAATGAATTTTGTCCCCTTTAAGTATAAGTCAAAAGGAACTCTATCTCCTATTAGTTGCTTTGGCAGAAACTTTATTGTGTCAAGGAAAAATCAACTAATATGTAATATATAAGTTATATAATAATAAATCAGATTAGCTTACCCAGTAAAACATTCATCGCCTCTTTATAGAGGAACTTTAAAACTTCATTCTTTAAGCCTTAGAATTGTACAATTCTTGAGTGCTGTGTATCTGTAGATATTTTAGGGACAAGTATTCCAAATTGATTCTTGGGTTTCTAGAACTGATTGTCCAGTGTGATTAGATGTAAAGTTGATAATTGTTCTATATCCCTTAGCAAACAAGGAGCTGATAGTCCATGGTATTTCCTGGCAACAAAGAGATATAATAGATTGCAATTAGAATCATAGTTTTATGCTAGCTTCCAATTCTATCATGTACTCACTAGTAACCCAAATGCCAATCCTACCAGGGACACAGCTAGGCTGATTACAGATCTTTACCTTGCTTTCTGCTCCAATAGTCCCCATTCTCCCAGTCGCTTTCCCAGATCTGTAGCAGAACACCTGCTGCTGCCTTTTTCCCTCTGACCACATCCCCCATAGATCACAAACATCTTCTCCTACCTTCTTTCTCCAAACTCATCCCATAATCCCAGTCTCCAATACCAGAAGGCATTCCTGGCAAATGTACCATATGAGTAGTAGGCCAGGGAAACATATCTATTTCCCCAGTTTCATCCTCAGCACTATAGCAGATCATCTGAACTAACCTTGCTTCACTGTCTATCCATATTCCACAGCCACCAAATAAGCAGATTCTGTTGGAAGAATCTGCTCTACTCCCTCCTCTGAACCTCTGAAGACTTATAGGCTATTCCTATTTCCAACTCCCAATACTCACTAAGCCCCAATACCTGTACATATCAGGTCCACAGAAAATTTGCTACACACAGCCGTTACACTCTCCTAAAATTCATAAAAGTAACAAAACAAAAACAAACAAACAAAAGCAATAAGCCACTCAACAAAGACAAAATCCAGATATTGGCATCTAGACCTACAATTCTCCTAGATATCTAGATGCCAGAGGAAAAACCTACTCAATACAACCAAGAAAATACGTCTCTACTAGAGCTCAGCAACCCTATCACATATGTCCCTGAGCATCCAACATAGCTGAAGCACAAGAAAAAGACCTTAAAATAGTATGTATGAAGTTGAAAGTGGGCCTTAAAGAGGAAATGAATAAATCTCTTGAATCACTACTGAAAAATGGAAATAAAATCAATAAAGAAAAAACAAACTGCAGAAATTCTAGAAATGAGACATTGAGGAATTTGAACAGAAGCTACAGAGTCAAGCTTCACTAACACAATACAAGAGATGGAAAAGAAAAATTCAGGCATTGATAATACGATAGAAGATATAGATATATAGGTCAAAGAAAAGTTTAAATCGAAAATGCTCCTGACAAAATCATCCAGGAAATCTGGGCCACTATTAAAAACCAAATATAAGAATAATAGAAATTGAGTGAAGAGAAGAAATCCAGATTCTAGGCCAGATTCTAATTTCAACAAATTCTTAGAAGAATATCTTCCTAATCGAAAGAGATAGATGCCTATAAACATAAAAGAAATTTGCAGAACAACAAATAGATTGAACCAGAAAAGAAAGTCCCCTCAAAAGATAATAATCAAAGCATGAAACATACAGAACTAAGGAAGAATCTTAAAAACTACAAGGGCAAAAGACCAAGTAACATATAAATGCAAACCTAGTAGAATCAAACCCTGGTTTCTCACTGGAGAATATAAACGCCAAAATGGGGTGGACTGATATCCTGCAGACTCAAAGAAACCATAGATGCTGGCCAACACTATTATACCCAGAAAACATTCAATCACCACAGAAGGAGAAGATAAGATACTTCATAATAAAGCCAAACATAAACAATATATTTATACAAATTCAGCCCTACAGAAGGGACTAGAAGAAGACTGCAACCGACGGAGGCTAACTGCAATCTTGGAAACACAGGGAATGAAAAAATTTAGAATAACAAAATCAAAAGAAAGGATTTACCCACCACCACTATCAGCAGCAGCAGCAGCAGCAGCAACAAAAAAAAAAAAAAAAAAAAAAAAAAAAAAAAAAAAAAAAAAAACAAGAATCAATTATAACTGGTCAATGATATGTCTCAGTATCAATATTCTCAATTCTCCAACAGAAAAGACATGAAAGAACAGAGTCAAGGTTTGGAAAAAGACATTCCTAGCAAGTAAACCTAAGAAGCAATCTGGTCTGTCATTTTAATGTCTAACAAAATAAACTTAGCCAAAATTACTCAGAGGAGATAGGGAAGTACACATAATACTCATAAAAGAAATATGTACCAAGAGGACCTTTTAATTCTTAACATTTATGGCCCAAACACAAGGGAACCCAAGTTTGTAAAATAAATACTACTACAGTTTAAATCACATATTGACACAATAATGATGGGTGACTTCAATACTGTACTCTCACCAACAGGCCAACCAGATAAAAACTAAACAAAGAAACACTGGAGCTAACAGACCTTATGAATCAAATGAATGTAACAGATATCTACAGAACATTTCACCCAAACACAAAAGAATATACCCTTTCCTTGGCATCTCATGGAACGTCTTCCAAAACTGGCCACACAATCAGACACAAAGCAAGCCTCAACAGGTAAAATAAAATATAAATAATTTCCTGCATCCATCAGATCACCATAGGTTAAAGCTGGATGCCAAGAACAACAGAAAGCTTACATACGCATGGAAACTGAACAACCCTCTTTTGAATGAAAAATGGGTCAAGAAAGAAATGAACAAAGAAATTAAAGACTGCCTAGAATTGGATGAAAATGAAGCAAATACACAACCAAACTTATGAGACACAATGAGAAAGGTTCTAAAGGCAGATTCTTAGCCACATTCTTCGTGCCACATTAAATAACTGTAGAGATCCCATACTAGCAACTTAACACCACACCTTGAACCTCTAAAACAGAAAGAAGCAAATGCACCCAAGATGAATAGGCTGCAGGAAATAATCAAATTGAGGGTTGAAATCAATAAAATAGAAACAGGGAACAATAGAAAGAGTCAATTAAATGAAAAGTTGGTTCTTTAAGAAAATCAGTAAAATTAACAAACCTTTATCCAAATTAAATAAAAGTCAGAGAGAGAATATCCAAATTAAAAAAATTATAAATCAAAGTGGGGGGAATACAAACATACTGATGAAATACAGAGAACTGAAAACCGTACTTTAAAACCCTGTACTATACCACATTGACAAATCTAAAATAAATGTATAATTTTCACTATATGTACAACTTACAAAAGTGAAGTACAGATCAATTTAGCAATTAAAGTAAACCTATAACACCTAAAGAAATAGGTCACTAAAAGACTCCCAATCAAAATTGAGCCAGATGGTTTTAGCACAAAATTCTACCAGACTTTCAAAGCATACTTAATAACAAATTATTCCTAAAATTATTCCACAAAAATAGAAACAGAAATAACATATCCTTAAGAGACCTTCAGACTGTGATGTGCTGCCCTCTTGACCCAGATTACCCACAGACCACACCCAAACACCAATTTTCAAGCACAGAACAAATACTAAGAGATCCTTTACAAATCAGTACAAAGAGACAAGGTTGCTGGACATGAAACTAGCAGAAACATATGCAAATAACTTTGCATATGTTAATTCTAAGAGGGAAAAAAAGGGGATGTCTGTGTTATCATGAGCTAGAATGTGTCGGTAAATCCTGATTGGGTATTTCAATTAGGTTACTCAAAATAATTAATTTTGATTACTGGACCTCGATTTTTTTTTTATAGTCAGACCTAGGTGCTCAGTGCCAGGGGTGAGGTGGGGAGGGGCTTGGTGGGAATAGACCTCGGTGGAGAGTTTAGGGATATAATCTCTCAGTTTAACAAGAGAGGGAAAGAGTAAAAGGCAAAACCTGTTGGTGCCACAGTTGCCAGGCTCAGGCCTATTAGAGCCTCTCATAGCCCAACCCATTTTATGAGAGCACCGTTACTCTGATAATCTACATAAAACCCCCAAAAAAGAAATGAAGTAAAGACCAAATTCTCTCATTAGTATAGATGCAAATATTCTCAACAAAATTCTTCTAAACTGCATCCAAGGATACATAAAAGATATCACCCACTATGATCCAGTAAGCTTCATCCTGTAGATGCAGAATGGTTCAGTATACAAAAAAAAAAAAAATCTATGAATGTAATTAGATAGATAGATACATAGATAGATAGATAGATAGATAGATAGATAGATAGATAGATAGATAGATAGATAAAGAGATGGGGGAGCAGGAAAAGCCACACATAATCATCTCATTACATACAATAAAGGCCTTTGGTTCTCACCCTCCTTCTACCCCTCCCTTCTCCCTCTTTCCACGTGGCCATGACTGTCCTCTACTTTTCCTCTCTCTCTCTCTCTCTCTCTCTCTCTCTCTCTCTCTCTCTCTCTCTCTCTCTCTCTCTCTCTCTCTTTTTCTGTTTTCTACAATAAAGCTCTAAAACCAAAAAAAGAAAAAAAAAAAGAAAAAGAAAAAGAAAATTAAAAACGAAAGGCCTTTGGCAAAATCTACCACCTTTTCATGATCAAAGTTCTGGACAGATTAGGGATACAGGATATAATAAAGAGAAGGCCCCAGCCACCATCAACTTAAATGAAGAGAAACTAATGAATTCCACTAAAATCAAGAGCAAGACAAAGTTGGTCACTTTCTCCAAACCTATGTAATATATTACCTGGAAGTTTTAACTACTTCAATAAAACAACTAACAAAAATCATGGGGATACAAATTGGAAAGAATGTAGTCCAAATAACTTTATTTTCAGATGATACAATGGTATACTTAAGTGACCCTAAAATTCTTCCAGGGAAATATGATAGTATATATAGTTGACCCTAAAAATCCACCAGAGAACTCCTACTTCTGGTTAATACTTTCAGCAATGTGGCTAGATACAAAATTATCTCATAAAAGTCAATAGCCCTCCTAAATGCAAATGACAAGCAGACTGAGAAAGAAATTGTGAAAAAAGTAATAGACTCAAATAATATAATGTACCTTGGGCTAACTAACAAAACAAGTGAAAGACTTGTATGGTGAAAATGTTCATTTTTTTAAAGAAGAAATTGAAGAAATCAGAAAATGAAAGGATCTTTTATGCTCGTCATGGATGTGTGGGATTACCATACTAAAATGACCATGCTGCCAAAAATAATCTACAGATTCAGTACCACCCCACCATAATTCCAACATAATTTTTCACACATTATGGAAAGAAAAATCTTGTCTTCACATAGAAAAACAAACAAACAGGCTATCTATAATAATCCTGAATAATAAAATAACTGCTGTAGATATGACCATCCCCAGTTTCAAGTTATACTACTATAGTGATATTTTAAAGCTTATTTCTGCCATTAAAAACAAATACATGGATCAACAGAATCAAATTGAAGGCATAAAAATTCTCCACTCAAATACTGGATTAAAGTTCCGAAAGTTTATGTGTGACCTGGAGGAAATACATAGCATGTCTTCTACAGATTTAGAGCTAATTGCTAAATACCCAAACTAGAATCAGATCCTGAATGTGTATGAGCCACACATGAATACACATACAACCTCACATGATGCTCCTCTTTAAATTGAGATGAGTGATTGACCAGAAATGAAATCTTGAAGATTGGAATGGATGGAGAAACACATGAAGACCAAGATAAAGCTAGAAAAACTGAGCACATAATTCTGATGAGTCTTCTTAATTAAAGGCAGTATCATTTCACCTGGAAAAGATCTGCCTCAAACATGAAAAAAGAATATTAACCCTACATTACCCTGAAGCAGTCGTCCTGGAGTAATATGCCTCTCAGGATCTATCTGAGCACTCCTCTTTGCATCTAGTCATAGCTACATTCAGGTCCCACAATTCCCTTTACAACTAGTAACAAAGTATCACCCATGTGAATGTATGCTAAACTGAGCTTTCTTATTTATACAGATAGACTTCTGAGGAAAATATGTTAGAATTGAAACAAGAAGTTGGATGAAGCCAAGTTCATTGATATAGCCTTTTCAAGCACAGAACAGTTTGTTTTATGTTGCAGTTTGATGAATGAGAAAAGTCTTTAAACTGTTTGTGTTTGTTTGTTTATTTGGTTGTAAGATGAGCAAAGTATTGTCCACAATCAGAAAGTTAGAGGTAACAAATCTGGCTTCGTTTAAGTTAGAGGAAGGGATTCAATGGCGCAGAGATGCAAGTATGTACTTAGAGTGCATTCTTCAGCCAAGACTAATCAACCCAGTAGGATCCAGAAGACACACCATTTATCATATCTATGAGAAGCACATTTATGGTTTCACAAATTTCATCATCCTCCAAGATTTCTGGGATATATAACTCTTTTTGTGGACCAGACACTATAATAGGAACTATGGTTAATGAATCAGGAATTTCACTTTGGAGGTGCTGAGATTGATTGTTGAGAATGATGTGAATAGTGGCAACTACATCCTATAAACAGAAAAGGAAGCATAGTCTATAGTAGACTTCTGGATTTTAGAGGAAAGCCATCTCTCACTTAGGTGTGAGATGGCCTATTTGTCTACTGACTCAAACACTGCTAGGGCATGGATCCTATAACAAGCAAAAGTTTTGGCACAGTTCCTAGTTGCTTTGCACATCGAAGCAAATGGTCCCACAATTTCAGTTATTGTTAAAGTATCAGTCATATACAGGGATAAAGTTTGGAGCCCATGGCAAAATGCTCATAAGTAAGTCACAGCTTAGCCGAAGGATTTTGGAACAGTACCCTACAATTACTTGTGGGTTACTACTGTGTGTGTGTATGTGTGTGTATGTGTGTGTGTGTGTGTGTGTGTGTGTGTGTGTCTGTGTGTGTGTGTGTGTGTCTGTGTCTGTGTGTGTGTGAGCGTGTATGCACTTGTGGGATGAGATGGAACAAACCCAAGCTTTTAAACAGGTCAATAATGTGTTCTATCACTGAGCTAAATCCATAGCCTATTATGTTTTTATTTCTCAAAGTATCTTTTGGCCTAACACTGGGCTTACTATAAGCCTCATTCTGAAACATGAACTACTAAAGTTAGCATGTATTCTGGACTACCTGTCATTAACTAGGTGTTATATAAACTACCAACTCATAAGACTGAGTGTATACCAAAGGATTTTGTCACCCAACAGAAACAATTGACATGTTATAAAAATTGACTACCACTTAAAAATGGAAGTGTATTACATGAGGACTGTTTCAAACGCCCTTGGTCTTCATTCCTATTCCACTATTCTCTCCCAGCCTGCATTTATGGCTTCATGAGGAGTTCCCTACAACTTTTTGGCAAAAAAAAAAAAAAAAAATCCAGAGGAATATTTGGGCTTGCTTTATGAGTGACTCTAAATCGTAAATGAAATGCTGTAGTAGTTCTTAGAGACCTACAGTCAGAATGTGCCAGTGTGCAAAATGCTGAACAGTACACACATGCTTACTCACTTTTCTCAGTACTAGAAATGAGCCAAAGCAAATAATTAGTTATTGATCCCTAGGTTATACCATCTGCTTGTTATGATGGCCAGAGACTTTGAGAAACATGACTGAAAAGTGACAAAAGAAATTTTGAAGAAATTATGTGGATATGCTGCTCTGCATGAATGAAATGTGTGAAAATAACTGTAGACCATACAAATTTACACTAAATGGTGAGATCAGACTGTCACAGTCACTGTGCAGAATAGCCAGTGCTACCCAGGGAAATAAATAAGTAAGAATCCATATAGTGTTTTATTGGCTGTAATGAAATTATAGTAGTATGGAGGGCTTGGATATAAAATGTAGATTGTTTGGACATATGAATACAAATTAGACAGAGGCAGTAAACATTACTTGATCATTATAAAAGTTTTCCAACTAATGGAAGAGTTTAGCATATTAAAGAGAAATATTTCAAAGAAAACATTGCCTTTTGCTCTATTGTGGAGTCTTTTTAAAGTTGTATTTGAAGGTTCAAAACATCAAACCAAGGACCAAAAGAGCCTCACAGAGGTTGACTGTGTAAGTGTGGGTGGATCTGGAGATTTTGCCCATTTCTAATTTTGCCACATTAAGTGTCTGTGCTGACAACCTCCCTAATGCTAATTCTTTTAGTGATGACCACATGGTCTTAACGTCCGTCATCTAACCAGTGAAATGTCTCATGTCTAAGCTCAAAGTTGACAGATTTGTTCACATTTGCAAATGTACAAATACTTTTGCTCTTAAATCACCATATGTCTTTAAATTAAAGTTCTATAGTACTATAAAATAGTTTATAACAAAACCCACTCAAACTAAATTAATGATTTTGTAGTGAGACTTTTAGCCCTTTCTGAAAGCAAGCCTGTAAAAAGTATATGTGTAGAGGACCCACCTGTAATCCCTGTGGCTGGCTAGACACTCCCTTAGTACACATTTTAATACCAAACAATGTAGGTACGGGTTAGGTTGTAGAAGGAAGCACTCTTGTTTGAAAGTGACTTCTAATTGAGAAGAAGACCAAGTGGTGAATCAGAAAAACTTAACAGAATGAGTCAGATATAGGATACCATTTGACATAATGAGTCAGAGATAGGATACCCCCCACCCCCAGTGTGAACAGTACAGAAAAGAAAAGTGACTTATGAGCTCAGAGTGAGTCAGTACAGAATCAATACATTGAGTGCAGTACAGTGGATTTGACTCCTCCATGAGCCCATGCAGTTTAATGAAGGCTAGTAGAGACAGTTGAAGCCAGATAATTAAAAGGAACCAGAACATTAGAACAGATTGACAGAGTTAATTTGAGACCAAATAGAGCAATTCAGTCAGAAGCCAAGAGAAGCCAGATTGAATGAGTATGCTTAGAAGATTAGATTGTATGGAGACTATAAGCTTCCATGTCCAGCCTTGGAATAGTTAAAACTATTTTGGGTTCAGCCCTAGCTATGTTGTCACATAGTTTGGGTACACAGCTTGGGCACAGCTCTCATTTTACCATGTCATCAGAGGAATAAAAGTTACGCTTACATGTGTGCTTATTGGAAGTCATGGAATGCCAAAGGTGTGCCCAGCACAGGATGTGTGGAAGCATGTGTATGAGGAGATTAGAGGATTCAGTGAACTCATCTCTCCCCTGGTCATCTGTTTCCTCCGCTTTCTTAAATCAAAAATCTCATTCTAAGCCCAGCAAGTTGTTGGTTCCTAATAAAATTGGGAATTTGGTAGCCACAAATTGAAGTATATGGAATATTAAAATTTAAATTAAGTATCTCCTAAATTTAAAAGTCAAATGTTACTGAGATACAATTCTGGTTAGTTTTTGTCAACTTGTCACAAAGCTAGACATACTTAGAAATAGGAAATCACAATTGGGAAATTACCTCCATCAGATTTGCCTGTGAACAACTTCTGGGGTATTTTCTTTATAGCTAACTGATGAAAGAGTGCCCACCACACCAGGGGCAAGGCCATCACTAGATAGGTACTCCCAGGATGTATAAGAAACACACTGAGCAAGTCATAGGAAGAATGCACATAGACAGTGTTTCCACATGGTCTCTGTCTCAGGTCCTGCCTTCAGGTCTCAGCCTTGAGTTCCTGTCCTGATAAACACTTTCCTCCTCAAGTTGCTTTTATCACAGCAACAGAAATCAAACTTGAACAGATAGTATGATTATGTTTATTTTATTCAACTTAAAAAAAGTAGTATTGTTCTATACTCTCTTATGTAAAAAGGGAAATTAAAATATTTTTTCATACTTTTCACAAAGCTTGATAGTAAGAGGGAAGTGTGACTGGCGGTTGGTTATTATGTAGAAGAAGGCAAATCGATCCATTCTTGTCTCCTTGTACAAAGCTCAAGTCCAAGTGGATCAAGGACCTCCACATAAAACCAGATACTCTGAAACTAATAGAAAAGGAAGTGGGGAAGAGCCTTGAGCACATAGGCACAGGGGAAAATATCCTGAACAGAACACCAATAGCTTATGCTCTAAGATCAAGAATTGACAAATGGGACCTCATAAAATTACAAAGCTTCTGTAAGGCAAAAGACACTGTCAATAGGACAAAACAGCAACCAACAAATTGGGAAAAGATCTTTACCCACCCTAAATCTGATAGAGGGTTAATATCAAATATAGACAAAGAACTCAAGAAGTTAGACTCCAGAGAATCAAATAACCCTATTAAAAATTGGGTACAGAGGTAAACAAAGAATTATCAATTGAGGAATACAGAATGGCTGAGAAGCACCTAAAGAAATGTTCAACATCCTTAGTCATCAGGGAAATGTAAATCAAAACAACCCTGAGATTCCACCTCATACAAGTCAGAATGGCTAGGATAAAAAACTCAGGTGACAGCAGATGCTGGAGAGTTTGTGGAGAAAGAGGAATATTCCTTCATTGCTGGTGGAATTGCAAGCTGGTATAACCACTCTCCAAATCAGTTTGGTGGTTCCTCCGGAAATTGGACATAGTACTACCAGAGGACCCAGTTATACCACTCCTGGGCATATACCCAGAAGATGCTCCAACATGTAATAAGGACACATGCTCCACTACGTTCATAGCAGCCTTATTTACAGTAGCCAGAAACTGGAAACAAGCCAGATGTCCCTCAACAGAGGAATGGATACAGGAAATTTGATACATCTACACAATGGAGTACTACTCAGCTATTAAAAACAATGAATTTATGAAATTCTTAGGGAAATGGGTTGATCTGGAGAATATCATCCTGAGTGAGGTAACCCAATCACAAATGAACACATATGGTATGCACTCTCTGATAAGTGGATATTAGCCCAGAAGACCAGAATACACAAAGTAAATACCACAAACCACAAGAAACTCAAGAAGAAAGAAGATCAAAGTGTGAATACTTCATTCATTCTTAAAAGAGGGAACAAAATACCCATGGAAGGAGTTGCAGAGATAAATTCTGGAGCAGAGACTGAAGGAAGGAAAATCGAGAGACTCCTCCCCCTGGGAATCCTTCCCATATTCAATCATCAAATCTAGACACTATTGTGGATGCCAGTAAGTACTGGCTGACAGGAGTCTGATATAGCTGTCTCCTGAGAAGCACTGCCAGTGCCTGACAAATATAGAGGTGGATGCTGTCAGCCATCCATTGGACTGAGCACAGGGTCCCCAATGAAGGAGCTAGAGAAAGGACCCAAGGAGCTGAAGGGTTTGCAGCCCCTTAGGATGAACAACAATATGAACTAACTAGTACCCTCAGAGCTCCCAGGGACTAATCCACCAACCAAAGAGTACACAGGGTGGGACTAATGGCTCCAGCAGCATATGTGGTAGAGAATGGCCAAGTTGGTCATAAATTGGAGGAAAGGCCCTTGGCCCTATGAAGGTTCTATGCCCCAGTGCAGGGGAATGCCAGGGTCAGGAAGCAGGAGTGGATGGGTTGGTGAGCATAGGGAGGGGAGGGAACACTTGTTTTTGTTGTTGTTGTTGTTGTTGTTGTTGTTTAGATGAGAAGCTGGGAAAAGAGATATCATATGACATGTAAATAAAGAAAATATTTTAAAACCTTTTCAAACCCTACTTAATTGCAATAAACATGACCCTGGGCACCCAAATATTTCAGAATAGTGCTATGTTTTTAATTCTTCTAGCTCTTATGATTTATTAGTAAAGACTACTTAAATTAAATTCCAAAGAAAAGAAAAAACATGAAAAATTTTCTTGCAGTTTAGGTAAAAATTTAGTGAGATAGTTACTCTGGATGTGTCATTATTAAAGTTTTCCTCAATTATGCTAAATAAATTGATATATTTACATTGTTTTATTCAAGGTTTATCATCTACAATTATGAAAGAAGAAATATGATTAGTAAATTGTCAGTTCATTTTGTACTACCTTAAAATGCTTTAGTATATTTTAGCATATCATTTTATTGCAGCAAATATCTCTAATGTATAGCATTAATAAATGGTGATAGAGATCACTGTAAACATTGTATCTGTTACCAAGAAAATTGCAGCAAAGGCAGCCACACAGCGATTCAGAAATTCCATGGTAGTATAAACAGAGGCCTTCAGGATCATGAGAAGTGTGTGCCTTTCTCCTTGAACTTTTGCACTTGAAGAACCTTGTCTTTATAGACAAACTATTTTCTGCATTCAAGAGACTAACACTGTGTATATGACATTGTGAAACGCTAGAAAGAAAATATTTGCTTATATTTCATCTACGGGAGACTATTCAGAGGACAAGGGTTATGATAACTTGTTTATGTATATAATCCTAGTCAAGTATTATCACAAAATGTAATTAAACACAAAATGAAATTAATTATCAAGTGATTTCCCTACAATAATTTTATATTTTGAGTAAAATTTGAAAATATATATTTAAATATTAAATATATGTGATAATTCAAATATATTGAATTTTGGTAATGTCTTTCACAGACAATACTAAGTTTAAAAGTTAACATTATGAAATTCACTTGCATGCAAAATCATTGTGTATATACTCTGCAAGAATTTTATTGAGAATTATTGCATCTTTATTCATAAGGGAAATTGGTCTGAAGTTTTCTTTCTTTGTTAGGTCTTTGTGTGGTTTATGTATCAGAGTAATTGTGGCTTCATACAATGAATTGGGTAAAGTACCTTCTGTTTCTATTTTGTGGAATAGTTTAAGGAGTATTGGTATTAGGTCTTCTTTGAAGATCTGATAAAACTCTGCATTAAACCCATCTGGTTCTGGGCTTTCTTTGGTTGGGAGACTATTAATAACTGTTTCTATTTCTTTAGGGGATATGGGACTGTTTATATCATTTATCTGATCTTAATTTAACTTTGGTACCTGGTATCTGTCTAGAAAATTGTCCATTTCATCCAGTTTTCCAGTTTTGTTGAATAAAGGCTTTTGTAGTAGGATATTATGATTTTTTTTTGATTTTCTCAGTTTCTGTTGTTATGTCTCCCTTTTTTTTCTGATTTTGTTAATTAGGATACTGTCTCTGTGTCCTCTAGTGATTCTGGCTAAGGGTTTATCTATTTTGTTAATTTTCTCAAAGAACCAGCTCCTAGTTTGGTTGATTCTTTGTATAGTTCTTTTTGTTTCCACTTGGTTGTTTTCAGCCCTGAGTTTGATTATTTCCTGTTGTTGACTCCTCTTGGGTGAGTTTGCTTCTTTTTGTTGTAGAGATTTCAGATGTGCTGTCAAATTGCTGGTGTATGCTCTCTCTAGTTTCTTTTTGGAGGCCCTTAATGCTATTAGTTTTCCTCTTAGGACTACTTTCATTGTGTCCCCTAAGTTTGGGTATGTTGTGGCTTCATTTTCATTAAACTCTAGAAAGTCTTTAGTTTCTTTCTTTATTTCTTCCTTGACCAAGTTATCATTGAGTAGAGGGTTGTTAAGCTTCCTAGTGTATGTAGGTTTTCTATTTTTATGTTGTTATTGAGGAATAGCCTTAGTCCATGGTGATCTGAAAAGATGCAAGGAATTATTTCAATCTTCTTGTATCTGTTGAGGCCTGATTTGTGACCAATATGGTCAATTTTGAAGAAGGTACCATGAGGTCCTGAGAAGAAGGTATATCTTTTTTTTAGGATAAAAAGTTCTATAGACATCTGTTAAATCCATCTGTTTCATAACTTCTATTAGTCTCACTGTGTCTTTGTTTAGTTTCTGTTTCTATGATCTGTCCATTGCAGAGAGTGGGGTGTTGAAATCTCCCATTATTATTGTGTGCAGTGCAGTGTGTGCTTTGAGCTTTAGTAAAGTTTCTTGTATGAATGTAGATGCCCTTGGATTTGGAGCATAGAGGTTCAAAATTGAGAGTTCATCTTGGTAGATCATAACTTTGATGAGTATGAAGTGTCCTTCCTTATCTTTTTTGATCACTTCTGGGTGAAAGTTGATTTTATTCTATATTAGAATGGCGACTCCAACATTTTTCTTGGTTCATTGTCTTGGAAAATTGTTTTCCATCCTTTTATTCTGAGGTAGTGTTTGTCTTTGTCACTGAGGTGGGTTTCCTGTATGCAACAAAATGTAGGGTTCTGTTTATGTACCCAATCTGATAGTCTATGTCTTTTTATTGGGGAATTGAGTCCATTAATTTTAATAGATATTAAGGAGAAGTAATGGTTACTTCCTGTTATTTTTGTTGTTAGAGTTGGAATTCTGTTCGTGCAGGTATCTTGCTTTGAAAATTTTATAACCAATTTTTTGAAGACAAAATGGACCAAATGACAGCAGAGTTTTCACACAATAAAATAGTACAATATAAAATATACTCCAGTGCCCCTGACTATCTAAATAAGCAGTTGCATGTTATGTTTACATATTATAATTAAGTGATTGTATAATACAAAGCTTTCACAACTTTTAATTAAATTGATCAATTCACCTGAGATATAAAAACACACATATTTGAACATGTAACTGCAGAGCACTATGTGATGTTCTACTGTGTGTCTGTGTGTGCATGTATGTACATATGTATGTATTAGATCATAGTAAACATATATTTCTTTAAACAGGATATTATTATAACCTGAGAATAGCGATACCTCTGAATGTTTTCATTTCTTTCATTATGAACACATTGGAAACCTTTACTTCTAGTTTTTTAAATACACAGTTCACAATTATTAGCTCTTACATCCAGCTGCATAGTAAATAGCATTACAGAACTTCTTATTGTATTCTAATAACTTAGTAACCATTAACCTTTCCTCTGTCTTCCCCTCTGTAGCATCTACTATCCACCATTCAATTCTGAATTTCTATGAGATAAACATTTTTTTAAATTCACTAACAAAGTACAGTAACTTTTCTCTTTCTGGCTGGTAGCCAGGTTTACTCACATTGCTGACAGAATTTCAATACTTTCATAAATAAATAATTATCTAACCTTTAAATATCTACAATATTATTCTTTTCTATTCAACAGGTGATGGACACTTTTGTTGTTTATGGTTATTGACACTTACTTACTGTCATGAATACTGATACATTGAACCTGAGAATAGCGATACCTCTGAATGTTTTCATTTCTTTCATTATGTGTATAGGAGTGGATTGCTGAATCACATGATATCTCAATTTTTTAATATTTTTAGGGATATTCATAGTGTTTCTCCCCATTTGCACTCCTTTAAATAGTCTACAGGTGCTCTTTCCCACACTTCCTCACAAGCACTCATTATCTAATGCCATTTGGTAAAAGCTTCTTTTTCTGAAATTTCAAGATAACTCCTATGTTTTTTGTTTGTATCACCCTTATTATTCTTATTCATACTGAGCATTTTCTTGTAGACCTATTAGTTTTGTGAATATATTTTTTTGAGATATGACTATTTCTATTGCTGATTTAAAGCCCCCCATTTGGCTTTTGAGATTACAAAGTTTTATTTATGTATGCATGTTTAGTGTATATATGTTCTTGTGTCCCTTCACATTTACATGTATGACTGAATATGCATATGTACATGGTGGAGTGTATGCATACATGTGTTTGTTACTGTGGAAACCATAGATTTAAATTGGGTATCTTCCTCAACTAAGTGCCAAATATCATCTTATCTATTCTCCCCAGATTTGGGACTTCAGAAGTGTGTTTCCATAGCTAGATTTTTATTGGACATCTGAACTGAGGACCTCACTATTTACGTCGCAAACATTTTACCAACTTAGCTATTACAGCTATCAATTCCTTACATGTACTGTATATTAGCACCTTCTCAATAGTACCATTCATAGTTATTTTCTCCAATTATCTTTAAGTCTATTGATCATTTATTTTCCTTTAGAGAACAAGATAGTTTGATATTACCTTTTTTGTATTTTAGCTTTCTGTGTTTTTAGATTACACTATAAACAAAACCAAAAATGTCATATGTGTGCTTCAATAAAAACTGCAGAACCAGTTTATGAAACAGATTCAACTACCAATTAGGCCCAGGAGTAAGCAAGAAGTTACAGATTTCCCAGTGGCTTCAGGAAAAGTTGTAGACCCAGAGGGCAACACAGCCCTCAGTCAGCATAAAGTCTATTAGTGCTGAGAGAGTTCATTGGTCCCAGAATCTTCAGCAGAAACTGAGGCCCCAGAATAGTGGCTGAAGTTAAGCCTGTGTTAGGACCATAGGTTCACGGTATGGGAGAAGTTACTTATTGCACAACAGCTCCTATAGTTGCTGAAGAAGCAGGAATTACAGTATCTCTAAGACTTGGGGAAATCCGTTAGACTTACAAAAGAGTGCATCTTACATTAGTTGTGTAGGAATATGGGGACCGAGGATGGGGACAGAATTCAACTAGTGGTAAACTACAGAGGTTTGTGGGAAATTTTACATCTCCAAGAAGCTCTAAGCAGTAGACAAAGACCAGATCTGACTCTAGGCAAGACTCTAAGCATGTTGAGATTTTCTCAACTCACAGGAAAAGCTATAGTCCCATCCAAAAAGAAACCCTAACTACACAAGACAATATCTGGTGGTAAGAGAAAGACTGGAGAGTTTCAGACCAAGAAACTAGATCTGCAGAAGAAAAGGCATCTCAACTCTACTAGGATTTAGTCCTCTACTCTCAATTTCAAATTCCTCTACTGAAAAAAATGACTAGAAATTAACACACACAAACACACACACACACACACACACACACACACAGCTAAACCAATTGTTTCTTTTTTGAAAAATTATATTTATTTTATTTAAATGATTACACAGTTGCTTTCTTCAGATATACCAGAAGAGAGCATTGGATCTCATTATAGATGGTTGTGAGGTACCATGTGGTTGCTGGGAATTGAACTCAGGACCCCTGGAAAGCAGTCAATGCTCTTAACCCCTGAGCCATCTCTGTAGTCCCTCAACCAATTATTTTTTGAAGACTAAGTCCCAGCACAGAATTAGAAATGTGAGAAACCAAGGCAACATATCATTCCTGTGAGTCACTAATCTCATAATAATGACATCTAATGTACATGACACAGAAAAACTTCAAGACAATGAAATTCAAAAAGGTGGATATAAGTCTGTGCTAATAATTAAATGAAGGCATGTATATAGTCCAAGAGGCCAAAACACAAAGAGATAAGGAAAGCAGAGACTTCAATACAAGATATAAAAATATAGATAGATTTGCTGAAGAAACCTGAGCTAAAACAATGTTGAAAATGAAAAATCAATAAACCAAATGAAAACCTCAGTGTAAAGCCTCAGCAAGAGAATTTGTCTTGTAGATAAGAGATAGTCAGACATGGAAAACAAGGAAAAGAAAATATATCAGCATGTGAATGATAAATGTTAAATGAAAGATGGACAGAAAATGTCAAATCAAAAGCATTAAAAGAATGGAAACAGGTATCTCAAACAGCTGTAATAAAATACAAAGAGAATTAGTTTTTCTAATGTCTGACAAAATAGACTTCCGACCAAAATTACCTAAAAGATATGATGAACACATAGCCATTAAAGAACAATCTATTAAGTAAATTTAATAATTCTAGGCAGATATATGCCAGATGCAGGGGTACTCAATTTCATAAAGAAATGCAATTAGATCTAAAACCATAGATTAACCCTAACATCATGAAAGTAAGGGACTTTAGTATGTCACTGTGATCCATGGGTCATCTGAACAAGAATAAACTAAAAACACCAAAGATGGACTTAAATAATAACTACAAAACATTCCACCCAAACACAGTAGACAATTACTTTCCTTAGCAGACCACAAAACAGTCCCAGAAACAAACCTCATATTAGGACACAAAACAAATTTCAACAATTAGAAGGAAAATGAAATAAAGACCTGCATTCTATATAACCACAAGGGAATGAAGATGAGAATCGATAGCATTAAGAACTATAGGAAGTTGAAACACTCATTGAAACTATACAAAACACTATCAAATTATGATTTGATCAAGGAAGAAACCAAGAAGGATATATTTAAATTCCTAGAATTAAATGTAAATGAAAATATAACATACTAAAATCTCTAGGACACAACAAATCTTAAGAAGAAAGTTTAAAACATCAAGTGTCTACATATAGGTGGTGATAACTTAAATATGCTTTAAAAAAGGTCTTGGAGAAACAAAAATGAACCCAAAACAATAGAAGGGAAGAGAAAATCAAAATAATGGCTAAAGCTAATAAAATAGAAATAAAAATGTGTAACGAATCAAGAACACTAAGATTTGGTTCTTTAAAAAAAAAAGTTAGAAAGAAACAAAATACCTATGAAAGGAGTTGTAGAGACTAACTATGAAGCAGAGACAATTCAGAAGGAAGGACAATTCAGAGACTGCTCCAACTGGGAATCCTTTCCATATTCAGTCATCAAACCTAGACACTCTTGTGGAGGCCAACAAATGCTGGATGACAGAATCCTGATATAGCTGCCTCCTGAGAGGCTCTGTCAGTGCCCGACTAATATAGAAGTAGAGGCTCACAGCCATCCATTGGACTGACCACAGGATCCTCAATGAAGGAGCTAGAGAAAGAACACAAGGAGCTGAAGAGTTTGCAGCCCCTTAGGACGAACAACAATATGAACTAACTAGTACCCTCAGAGCTCCCAGGGACTAAAACTCCAACCAAAGAGTACACATGGGGGGACTCATGGCTCCAGCAGCATGTGTATAGCAGAGGATGGCCAAGTCAGTCATCAGTGGGAGGAGAGGCCCTTTGTCCAGTGAAGGTTCTATGCCCCAGTGTAAGGGAATGCCAGGGCCAGTAAGCAGGAGGGGTTGGGATGGTGGACAGGGGGAGTGGGGAGGGAACAGAGGTTTGTTTTAGTTTTTGTTTTTGTTTTTATTTTATTTTATTTTATTTTATTTTATTGGAGGGGAAATTGGGAAAGAAGATATTGTAAATAAAGAAAACATCTAATAAAAAAAAGTTAGAAAGATTGACAATCCTTTTGCCAAGTTAACCAACACAGAGAGAGACCAGATCCAATTTATAATATTAAAGATTCGAGACAATAATAACTATAGGAGTTCCCTGGTAGAATTTTTGGGATCACTTATGTATACTAACTCGGACTTCATCCTTTCGAGTTTGTTTCACCTTGATCTCCTTTAGTTGCCATGTTTCTCTAGCTAGAACTTCAAGTATAATATTTAATAGAAATGGGGAAAGTCTACAGCCTTGTCTTGTTCATGATTTTAGTGGAATTCAAGCTTCTCTCTGTTTAATTTGATGTTGGCTATAGACTTGTAGCAAGTTGCCTTTATTATGTTTAGATATGTTCCTTGTATCAACACTTCTTACTTTTTTCCTCATCTTGTTTAAAGCTGGGCAGGTCCTGTACATACTGACACAGAGCTCACACATGAGTTCATACGTATGTGTACCAGTCCTGGTGTATCTAGAAAGCATTGCTTCTATGGAGTCTTCCATGCCCACTGGCTTTTACAGTCTTTCTGTCTTCTCTTCCACTGAATTCCCTGAGACATGAGGGTAGGGATTTATGGAAATATCCCATTTAGGACTTGGAATTTCAAGGATATTTTAGACATCAACAGGCCCAGGGAATCAAACAAATTTGTGAAAGGAGTCAAAATAAGACACAATTCAGAGACTCCAGACTTTTACCTATTTTGTTTCTAGTCCCTCTGTGTTCTTCAGAAGGTGCTGTTCACTGCTTATGAACACATAAATATACATTAATCATTATTCACCAATATGATGAACCCAGGGGAAGTCAGTGAATTCTCAACCATCTAAATGGGGGAGTGTGGTAATTCTGTACACAGGTTCTCAAAAGCAGTCACTCCTTACAGCGATCTTGTTTTGTTTGGCTTTGTTTTTCACAGCTTTTCCCCAATGAGAAACATTAATCAAAAATCAAGTGAACCTTATTATTTTGCCATTTACCTTTCTTGTAGTAAACAAAAATGACTATTTATAAAAGTCATGCAGCATTTAAATTAATTTAATACTTCTGACACTATTCACAGGTATGAAAGAAATAGAAAAAGTAAACATTTAGCTCTATATGATTATAATAAAGTTCACTTCTTTGAGATGAGACCAAAAAGAAAGGATACCACTATACAGCACAAAATTAAAGAAAACAACACAAAATAGTATACTTTTAAAATATACTCTCTAACCATATTTGAGGTTTTATAATTTTCCACATGTATTAGTAGTTTGATAAATGATTATTTTCACTGTTGCCTATCTTAGTCTATCCAGATAGACTAACAACTCTCCTTATTATCAGCTTAAACATTCTTCCCTAAAGCATTTTTAGATCTCAAAGTTAATTGAGCTTCAGAACAAAGTCATGCAAGCAATTCTAATTTGCAGTGGATTATCTGCAGCATGCTTGATGATGTCTCCCTGGAGACAAAGCATCAGGTAGTTTTGTCAATCAAATCAAAGTCACTGTGTTCCATTCTAATTTATTATAGATATTTATGTGTTTACATATGTCTGCAAGGGAGATTTGATTATGAATTATTTACTGTTGTTACTTACTTGTAATGTACCAATCACCATATCGAGACCAATTTAGAAATGATGTCTGCAAATTTCTAGATAAAAAATACTAAGCAATTTATGTGATAAACTAATAACACCATAGAGGTGAGAGTTGCTCTAGCTAAAATCTTTTCTTCATATTACCTCTAAGTATTGATACTAAGAGGCCCCTTCTTCAATAAACATATTATTTCTTTGCATATATCTAATTCTTGCCTATATACAGTTTCCTATATTTAAGTCCCAAATAGGATGGGAAACACATAACAAAAAGGATGATTGGTCTGTTTTTCTCTAACTATATGTATTATACTTAGAAAGCATTGTATAAGTACAAGGGTTAAAAGAGATTTTGGTGAATTAATTTACTAAATAGTTCAAAATAGATCACATGCAATACTGGTTCAAATTTTTAATTTTTTTCCTTTCTCTCTATCTTTTGCCACACAACTTAGAGGTAAGTACTATCTTCATTTGCAATGGGCAACAGTTAAGTAGTGACACTTTTCTGATCAATGTACTAGAATATGTAATTGGTGGGTATTTAGTACTAAATTAAAGACAGGGAAGAATGCAATGGAATGTCTCCTGGATATAGTCTGGCCTTTATACTCACAAACACACAGGGTCTGTGTTACCTGCATAAGATCCAAACAAGATTCCATCAGGGATGGGAGAGGATCTTGAAAGGCTTCGACCCTTTCTGAGGACCTATTGACAGTAAGTGTTTGCCAGGGGAGGGCGAGACACTTTCTGCAGAAGTGAAGTCATTGTTAAGTTGCCCATGGTCCAGTAAATCATCCCCAACTCATGCTCACATAAGCAATCCTTATTAAACTCAGTAGGCTCTGTCTCTGTCTTTCTTCCCTTCCCACAACACACACAGAAAAAAGGGAGCTGTGAGAGTGAATAGGAGAATAAGATGGAATGGGAATAAGAAGATAGGGGAAAGGGAACAAGGGGCCAATATGAACAAAATACATTATATATGTATATAGATCTTTCAAAGAATAAATTTTAAATGTATTATAAATGGGAAGTCAAGTATATAGTCTTTTGTAATTAGCTCCTTCAATTAAGTGTAGTTCATCAGAGATTCAATATTGTTGTCATATGTGTCAGTAATTTGTAAAATTATAATAGCCATTTGTTTTATTAAATAAATCTAATATAGATTTTACTACAATAAAAAAGTGTTTTCACTTGGAATGGGAGAACAGGGTGACTTGCTTAAATGTAGCCATATTTATGCTTTGGCCAATTAAATACTAGCAAATGTGTCATCAGCATGATCCACTATTACATATGAGAACAACAAGCAAGATCAATGTAGCAACTTAAGTGACTAGTCAGGATGCGTGAGTAATAAGTCTTTGCTATGCTATGTTATGCCACAGGATTCCTGTGATCATGTAATATATAATTTGTTTGTGGTGATATATATTAATTCAAAGACTGATACAGTCACTTTAAGAAGACCTACAAAGTACAGGTGTAGGAAAGAATTATGAAGTTTACTAAGGGGAGATGCTTCAGTCAATAAACTGTTTGCCACATGAACAAGGGGTCTGAGTTTTAGTCCTCAAGGTCAGCGGTCCCCACCTGTAATCTCATTGCTAGGAAAATGAAGACAGGGAGGATTCTGAGAGCTGCTAAAATTTTTGGGTAGCTGAATTATTGTAGTCTGGATTGTATGAATGACCTTATGTTCAAAACAAAGGTAAAGAAGAACTGAGGAAGACACTCAGTCAAACTCTGGCCTCCACATACACATGCACAAATATGAAAATACAGATACACAGAGAGGAGGGGAGGGAGTGAGGCAGATTTAGCACTAGCAAACAAAATGAGACATAGTTTCTATATTTAAATAAGTCAGTGACTTTTCAGTATGATTAGAATATGATCTAGGTTTTGATAATTCCATGTCTTCAAAAACCACATGATGTACCCAACTCAAATTGTACCACTCATTACTTTTTCTTAAATGTATTTGAGATGGCAAAATAAATTTTGTTACTAGATAAAGATAAATATGAACCTTCTTGAACAAGGTCTGGAATATTAGGCTAGCTAAAAACAACATACATTATAATCCTTTTAGAAGTGATAGAATTTGTATTTTTATTTAGTAAATGATGACAACTTATTGCAATTAGTTTTTAAAGAAAGGTAACTTGAGGAGGTTTCTATATTTGGGGCTTAGGTCAAGTTTATGCAGGGGTTAGCAGATCATGGGAATCCTAGCCCCAGCTTATGTATCTGCACCACAGATCTTATATCTATTGCTCAAGGAAAACCATGAAAGAGGGAGTGGAGAGATTGTAATTCAGAATAGCAGATATTTCCTATATGACTGCTTCTCCTAGAAAGAACTACATAAGACCCAAACAATCACAATATCAAGAGACATGTTAAAACACAAGTTACAAAAATAAAAAATCTCACAGGGCCCCAAGGAATCTCAAAAAAGAACTAAAGTCACTAAGTCTGAGAATTTGTCTGAGAATGAGTTCCTGATTTGTTATTCAATACAGTGATTATCTCTGAGACCATCTGTACACTATCAACAAAACATGGACTCAGGAAGTTATATTTGTGTATTTGTGCATATATGTGTATCTGTGCAAGACTAATAATTTTAAAAGTGTCTATTAACTTGAGAGGAAAGGATTTTGCACTGATTAGAGAAAAAGGATATGGGAGGGTAGAGGGAGCAAGGGGAAGGGGAAGCAAAACAATTATATTTTAATTCAAAACATGATAAAAATGTAAGGAAAGATTATAATAAACCAAGGCAAACAGCATTATATGAAGAATGCCTAAAAATTAAAATAAAATGTCCATAGTAAGGAATATAGGGTGAAAGTTGTGCTGGCAAGTAAAAGCTTTTAGATTAATGAAATAAAATAGGATACAAAAATATGCTTTTGGAAGTGGAAAGATAGGTATTGTTTGAACATTACTGTGTCATGTGTCTCTATTGTGGATTTCATATATATATATATATATATATATATGTATATATATATATATATATATATATGTATATATGTATATATATGTATATATATATATATATATATGTAAGTTGTAATCTGGAAATGAAAGGTTTATAGTGATAGATCTGGTAGAATTTGTTACATCTTTACATAGAATTGAAATGTGGGTGAAATTAAGATGAATAATTCCTAGTTTGCTATTTATTATTGAGATAAACACCATGACCAAGACCACCTTGATGGGGGAAGAGGCTATACCAGCTTACAAGTGAACTTGAAAAGGAAATAAAGAAGATATGGACATGAGTAACGGACATGGTTGCTGCTAGGTATGGTGGAGAAGAACATTTGTTGTAGATAAAAGGGAGAGCATAGTCTGAAGCAAAGACATCTGAGAGAATCCAGAGTTCACGTGGCCAGACTGAGCTGAGCCATGAAAGGAGAGAGTAGGAAGGAGAGCAAGAGAGGAGACACTGGCAAAGAGGGATAGCCTTAATCAAGAGACTGGCCAAGAGACGAGGTTGCTAAAAGGTAGACAAAAGACCAGATAACCAAATGGCTGAATTACATAAGGGAAGAGACTTTTGTGGAGAAAGGTGGCTCAGCCCCTGGGCTGAAGAGCTCTAGGGTATGGAGTATTTTATGCCAGCTGTATCCTGTAACAGCTAGGGAATGAGGGATCTTGGAAGAACCTGGTGGCCAGGTCCACTTTGATATGTTAAATAACCTCAACCATTTGTCCAGGGTTTGAGAATAGCAAGTTACAGTCCATCATGAACAGAAGCCAGAGCAGGAGTTTCAGCAAGAACACGGAGGCAGGAACATGCTTAGTGGCTTGCTACCCATGATTTGCTGAGCTTGCTTTCTTATGTAACCCAGTACCACCAACCAGAAGTGATACCATCCATAGTCCTCTGGGCCCTCCCACATCAGTAATTAATCAAAAAAAAAAGCCCCTATAGACATGCCCATATACAAATCTGATGAAGAAGTTCTCTAATTAAAGTTCCCTTTTCCAAGGTATATCAAATTTGCAAAGCCCAACCACCCACAGTAAGGACGAACTCCTATTAAAATATTTGTGATAAGGTCCCATTTCTGTGCAGTGATCGATTGATGAACCCATAAGACTCCAGTGAATAACTCAAACCAGTAGTCAAACAGGTGACTCTGGTTAAATTCAGTTACAAAATACATTTTAAAAGACAAAAATCTGAGAAAGGAACATAGAGAGGAGGAAGAGGAGGTTAATAGGTATTGGAAGGAGAGAGAAGAAAGAGCATGAAAGGAAGTAACCAGAAGGTATTATGTATTATGTGTGTATGAATTACGTGGGCATGTATTATGTGTGCATAAACTTGTCAAAGATATTAATTTTTTTAAAAAGTCTGAAGATTATTTAAGAAGATTCCATGCCAGAATAAGAGCTACCATGAAGAAGATGGTTAAAGCAAGGTCCACATAGTTATGTGGAATGCAGATGAAATAAAATTGAATGATAAAGTTTTACTGACTATATGGTCAACTTTTTTTTTTAAAAAAAAGTAATACATTATAAATTATTCTATTTCACTTAGAAATCAGACATAAAATGGCCTAGAAGCTGGAGGCTAAATATATAAATTCTTAAGTTCTAAGAACATTAAATCTATAAGAAAAAATTGTGGCATTTTCTTTATATTGCAGTCCTAGCTAAACCAAGATGGGATGTGTTCTTTGCAGCTGAAATTTCTTGGCAGTTTTGATGAGTGTGGCAGATTGTATTTTCCAAAAATGGTCACAGCAATATTTCCAGTTCTTCATGCATCTCTAGCAGAATGCTGCTCTGCAGGAGTGGAAGGGCAGTGATCCTTCTCCAAAACTGAACAAAATATGGCAGAAGAGATTTTTTTGAGACCGTGAGAGCTAGCTTATAAAAGGGATGGAGTTTCCATTGGCCCTGGGAACCAAGCCACTGCTTATTTTAAAAAGAAAAAAAATTCAGAGCACATGCAGAAGCTACATGAAGATGTTCTGTCCAACAACCACAGCTGTGATGTGTGATGGGAACCGGCATCAGCATCTAGACATGTTAACACACCATCCATCAGAAAAATCCCATCTCCATGTCTTGGTCATGTACCAAATGATGCCAAGAAGAACTGAAATGAGCTATCTCCAGTAAGTCCTGCCAGCTCAACATTCTCTATGGTGGTTACTGACATCTTAAATTCAGTTCATCTTTCAAAAGAAATCACTGTCTGATGCTATTTTTCCTTATTCGGTTCCTTCTTGTAATAAAAACTTACTCATTCGCTTCAAATCATAGTATTCTATTTGATTTTACTTGTATATATTCAGTATATATAATACTGGGCTTCATAAAGACTTTGTTTTCCAAATTACAATATTCCCCCCATAACATTGCCTTTCTCCCTGTTAGCTACACCTATCTCCAGACAGTCTTCTTGTCTCCCATACTGTCTCTTCTGCATCAAGTCATACATACAAATGTATATGTAATATGGATGTATGCATGTATATATGGATGCATGGATATAGATATGTGTGGCTTTATGTATTGCTATGTCAAGTTCCATCCATTTTCCAGCAAACATAATTTTATTCTAATTTCATTTTTTTCATGTTTGCTCTCCTTTCTCATTGACATCATCTTCCATTGTTTCAAAGGTTTCTTTCAGAAGTGTTAGCACAATAGCTCTTTGTTTCTTTTACATCCAATTCTTCTTTTATACACAGCATCACGTCTGCCAATAAAAGAATATATTCTCATAAGGCAAGTCCTTAAACACTTTCCTTAACTTTGACTCAAATTATGCTTGAAATAATGGATGTATTTTTTTGCTCTAATGTTACAGGACTCAGATATTGTTTAAGCATGTTCTTGTCGATGTACAGAGAAATGATACCATTTTGTAAGCAAAAACTTTCTATTCCCTCACTTTTTGCTCCTTTTAATCTCTTTTCTCCTGGAATGGACTGCTATTTCCTATGATTATGTATGTTTAATTAAATCCAATATATCCAGATACTGTGATTTTTTGTGTGTGATTTTTAATGTAAAAACTTTCTTGATTCACTTAACTAAACAATTATTTGTTTCTTTCAATGTCTAAATCATATGACATATAAAACTTAAACATCTTAGTTTTTATGTGCCTTTTAATTGTTCACCATGTAAGATGTATCTCTTCATGATCATGAGTCTAACATGTTCCATTGAAATAGTTGAAAACAAATCAGTACTGTAAATTAAGTAAAAAAAAATGGAAAAAAGAAAGAGTAAGATAAAATGTGACAATTTCTCATGAAACAGATTTAAGTTTTCAATTTTCATAAAGCTATGCTACTTTCAAATAGCTCAGGTACCATACCAATGGGTCCTAGTTTTTTTAATCTATAACTTGGCATTTCCTGCCTAAAACCTGGATTAACAAATATACTGTAATGTACTGAAATGAAGTTTTGATATTTTTACTTTTAAAAGAAAGAATTTCTAAGAGTTAATTTCAGTCAAACCTATGGAAAAGACTTTCCTAACAAATATTTTAATTAATAGAATAGTCTATTTTAGTTTAGTTTGTGCCTTATTTTAAAATACACATTGTACAGCTATTAAGTATGAAATAATAGCAGTAACAAAAGCATAAGTGTTGAGTTACACAGTGAACGATTGTTATTAGAAGAAAAATATTACGCAGTAAACTATGAATATCACCTATACAGTCTCCTGTAAGAACTGTAGAACTCTGAGGTGTATATTTTATACTAACTCCATTCCACATATAGAACCTGGCTCATGGACATTTAGAGAAATGGTAGAGCTTGGATGATAAGAGTGAAATTTTGCCTATGAGCAAAATCTGAAACATCTGGGAATTTAAAGCAGGAATTTAATACCAATTTGAAAGTCTGCCCACTTCACCCTATTAAATCTGCCAAACTATGCTAAAAGCAAATTATAATACAATCTAAATGAAGACAATGGACTATTGATAACATTGGGAAGGTATGTCAGATCTGAGCTCTTAATGGTCACTCAAATTTCAAGTATTTTTACATAATGCAAAGCTAATTGAAGAAATATTATGTATCTTAATATGTAACACTGTTGCATAATTTATCAACTAATAAAGTTCAGTAATTAAAATGTGAGTGTGCAAGGCACAATTTGAAGGTATATACATAGTCTCCTCCATTGAAATCCAGACTTTCTTGATTGAGTGCATATCCTTCAAGGAAGGACCTGAACAAAGTTTGAAGTATATTTTTATGTCTACTTTCACCCAGTCTTCAGCTAGTCAGCTATGCATCAGCAACATCTTTTCATATTCAAAAAAATATGCAGCAACTATATAGCATCAAGGGTCTCCATCAGGGGCCATCCTGAATGTATCTAACCATGGCAATGAACAAGATCCAGTCCAAAGATTTAGAGGGTTAAGTGTTTGCAAGAGCATTTATTATTAGTGACATGATATGTGGTCACTGATTTTTGAATTCTTAAGGTCATTCATTTGCCATATCTTTACCGATGTGAACAACTGATGGAGAAAGAAAGGAGCAGCACCACATAGAGTAGAGGAAGTTGGAGGACTACACCCTCATCCACAAGCACAGGAGACAAGTGTGGTCAAATAGAGTAAAAAGAAAACAAAAGTAGCAGAAGGGATCATAGTGGGAATGAGAATTATAGAGGTTTTACTACTCTAAGTAGCTTCAACTCCAAGGTACAGGCATCAGAGAGATGACTAGCGTCGATAGCACTCAGAGTTAATAAGTCGTTAGCTAGAGTTCAAAAGTGCTGTATGCATGGACAAAGAGTTCAGGAGATGATCCTGGAGAAAAGGAGGTTGAATCAGTTGCCAGAATCTTTTTTCATGACCCCGTGCATTTACAAAGGCTGCTTCTTCTGCCTGGAATATCTTTACAACCACCTATTTGCCTGTCAATGTTCTATGCCTTTTTTTCAAGTACCTGCTCAAATCTCAACCATTCTGTGAATCACTGCCTATGAATCATGTCAAATTAATCCTTCCAAACCCCGTGATCCATAGCATTTTATTCTCACCTTGATTATAGCATTTAACATATTGAACTGTATCTATATTTTCAAAATACTTTTCTTTATTGCACTGTGAACTTCTCAGTGGTAGCACCGCTCCGTATTCTCCAGTGAGTTCTATAACA
>NW_022196912.1:65087608-65182821 GCF_008632895.1 Mastomys coucha
ACCCCACAGGCTATATAGTCAGGTCTTAGCCATATGTTTTTTTAAAGAAATAATGAACAAATAAGTAATAGATTCCATGAAAACATATAAGAAGACAATTAATTATTATACAAGGCCAGAAAGTATGTCACATAAAAAGATTCAATTGTAATACATATTTAAAAGGGAAAGTTTCAGACTGTGTGAAAACTCCAGGAGTAATTAACAATGGGTGAATTGTTTGTTGTATATTAATGCAGTTTTGATTCTGTCTATATAAAATATTAGTTATAACAAATACCTATATGATTGTGATACATTGTTGCTGTATGGCTATATGATTAAAGAAATATTCTGCATATGTATCTATGTGTGTTTTTGGAGGCAAGTTTTGATTTGACCCAGGTTGACTTTGAACTGACCACACAGCCAAGAATTGACCCTTTGATCTCTCATCCCCTAGTGCTAAGGTGGCAGAAGTGTCCCATTGTGCCTAGGAATGTACTCTTAACAAGAACAATATAAAATTATTACTCAATATGGGAGTTTTGTTGCAGAACTATGTGCTCAAATCTGGAGAAACATAGAGAACAAGTAAAAACTCATTAGGCAGTGGGCTTCCTTGAGGCACTAATAGAGTGGTGGTTCTCTGATAATTCTAAGGTGAAAAAGGGAAAGGTACCTTCTTTGACATGAAGATCTCAGTGTTGTGCTGTAGAGTACTTTCTTCCAAGCTAAAATACTACAAAGGTCATTTCCTGTACAATAACAAGCTGATAAAAACTTTTAACTAAAAAGGCTCTATGAGGGAATCTATTTAAGAAAGATAAAATGCAGGTGCTTCAGTGGAAGTCTGAATGGAATGGAACCATATTTGAAGTAGAAACCACTTAAGAGATTCATTCCTCAAGTATGTAGCAGTGGATTGGGGAAATGTATTCCAGACCATCCAGATGATTCAGTGGACGAGAGCTTGCTCTGTAGCTCTGATAGCCTGAGTTAGATGTCAGGGACACACAGAACGAGGGAGAAGGAAAGAACTGACTTTACGATTTGGCCCTCTGACCTCCACATGTGTGTCATGGCCTTATCAACCACATTTAAACACACAACCACAAACAACAGCAACAACAATAATAAATAGATTTCTTTTAATATGGAAGATATTGAACATGAGAAACAAGAATTTAGCCCCTAAGTGATGCCATTTCTTTTTACATTATTTTATAAGTAATTAAATTAAAGTAAGAGAGATAAAATAACCTAATTTTGCCAATAAACATTTTAAGGAGATATTTCTGGTGGTAGAGAATTAGTGAGATAGAAAGTGAAAGAGATACAAAAGATAAAGATCTGTTAGGACTTTATTACAAAGACAATCTACATCAATGAGTCACACTAGAATTGTGCAAGAGAAAGTCAAGGCAGTAGAGTCAGAAACAGAACTGACTATAAACGGTAGGAAATAGCTTTCATTTACTTGCTTGTTAACTTACGTGACAAACATTTCAAATATTATTAACCAAGATCTTGGCTTGGCACAAAGAATTCAGCAGTGAACATAATAAATATCCATTCCCCGAACACAGAGCTTAGTGTAACAATAATTGATATTTAAGATTTAGAGAAAGCCTGTCTCAAGAAAACAATTAAATTTAATACTAAAAGTAGGCTAGTATTAGCAACTTCAAAGCTGTAGAGAACAGTGCCGAGATATATATCTGCAGCCCTTTAAGTAGTCACAGCATGGAAGTTTACTCTGAAACCTAAAGAATAAATGGACACACTCCAGTCTGAATCATGCACAGAAAGGAAATTCTGCATAAGGAGAGCTGTGTTTGGTGGGGGTTTTACTGTAGTGAATGACAGAATTGAAACCTGGGAAAGTAAGGAAATCAAGAATGCAATGGAAGTATGTTATTCAAGACATTTGGCTGTTTAAACAGATGGTTTCTTCAGATCAATATGGAATCAAAGCAGAACTTCATTTTTCTTTCTTTCATTGAGTTATAATTTACATACAAGAAAATCACTGATGTCAAGTATACAATTATAATAATTTGAAAAATTACTCTCTCTTTATAAGCATCACTTCATCCAAGGTGTGAAATCTTTCCACTGCCCCAGACAGTCCCCTCAGGTCTCATTCACGTTAACCTCTTAATGAAATCACTCTTCTCATTTTCATCACTGTAGCTTCATTGTGTGTGTTCTGGGATTTTATATTAGTGGAAACGGATACTATTTTTATTCTTTTTGTCTAACTTCTTTTCTTCTTGAGATTTGTTTACTTGTGATGACTAAAAGTAGTTTACTACATTTCGGTTCTGACAAACACAGAAACACCTTGGCTTACAAACAGACTACCTACAGATTATAACATTAATGTTAAATGTCACAATCAACATATAGTTAACATACCTAATATACTGAACACCTTAGATTACCAATGCAATACACTATGGATACCAGCATAATATTCCCTGAAAGTCTGAGGCAGGAGGATATAGTTTGTGATCAGTGTTGCCATTTTAACAAAGCAAACTCCCATGCCCTTTGCCCCAGTGAAATCTAGTATACTGTACAGTGTTGCTTTTCTGTTTGCACAATTCTGTACAGTATGCTAGTACCTGCTAGCCTTGGAGAAAATACGAATTTGAATGTCCAAGTCTTACTCCTTCCACACACCACTTAGTAAGGAAAAAGTGGTTAAAATACCAAGATTAAAGTTGAGGGTCACCTGCATTTTTTTCTACTTTTATTATTTTATTTTATTTAAATTCCGGTCATTGCCCCCATCTCTGTCCCTCCTCCCACAGTTCCTTATCCTATTCCTCCTCCCCCATGCTTCCGAGAGAGGATGCTCTCCCCCACTAACAGGCTTCGCACTTCCCCGGGGCCTCAAGTCTCTGGAGGATTAAGGACATATTCTCCCACTAAGGCCTGACCAAGCAGACCTCTGCTATATTTGTGCCAGCGGCTTCAGACTGGCTCTTGTATGCTCCTGGTTTTTGGCTCACCCCCTGGGAGCTCCCTGGAGTCTGGGGTAAGTTGAGACTGCTGGTCTTCCTATGGGGTTGCTCTACCCTTCAGCTTCTTTAATCCTTCCCCTAATTCTACCATAGGGGTCCCTGACTTCAGTCCAATGGTTGGGTATAAGTATCTGCTTCTGTCTCAGGCAGCTGCTGGTGGGGTGTCCCAGAGGACAGCCATGCCAGGTTCCTGCCTGTATTCACACCATACCATCATACATGACACCATACTGTCAGGCCTTGGTGCTCTTACTTGAGATGGAGTCCAAGTTGAGCTGGTCGTTGATCCTCCTTTCCTTCAGCCTCTTCTCCAGTCTGTCCCTGCAGTTCTTTTAGACAGGAACACTCTGGGTCTCTACTGGAGGTAGGTTCTTTGAGGTCCCTCTCCCCAGTATTGGGCATGTTGGCTAAAGTCACCCCCACAGAGTCCTGAGAGACTCTCACCTCCTGGGTCTCTGGTACTTTCTAGAGGTCCCCCCTTCCATGCTGCTTATCCTCATTCACTCTCTTGACCTCTGGGCTTCTGATCCCACCCCCAACGCCCCCACCCCCATTTTTGATTGGTTGTTTAGTTTTTGGTAGGTTAATCTATATGCTACGTTTGCCATTAAGGTTTGATTTATATGAAATACCTTTGTAGCTAATTTTGTAATCTTTACTTCATGGCCTTACTAGTTTTCTCTATCACTGTGATGAAGTGCCTGTTCAAGAATGTTAACAGCAAAGTTAAGGGTATTTAAATATGAAAAGCCAAGAATCATTTGTGAGTGAAAAGTTCAAATATAAATGAGAAAAGATAATGTCTCTCGGGAATGTTGGATCAGTTGCTTATTTTTTAAATCATATTGGGGCTGCAGACACAGCCTTACTTTACTACTGATAATATACCTTTGAGAACATTTGGTATTTTTTTCTTAACTATACATCATCCTTTCCTGATTTGGAAACTGCAAATGATTTTGTATTTGTTCTAAAGGTTAGTGTTGTCCTATTTTTAACAGGTACCATGGTGTTCAGATGGATCCAAACTAATACGTGTATAAAAAGCGATAGAAATGAGAAAATTATATTCATTTACTAAAGTAAAACTAAGTCAATTTTCTATGTCAAAACAACTTTCTTATAAAGGCATAGAATAAGGGGTCTGGGCCCAGAGGTAAAATCCTTGCAGTGCAAGTATGAGGACCTAAGGTTTGAAACCCCAGCATTCACATTTCAGTCCAGGCATAGTGTTGTGCACTGTAACGTCAGCAATAGGAGTGAGGAGATGTAAGTAAGATCCTTAGACTTGCTAACCAGTCAGTCCAACTAAACTGGTAAGCTCCATACAGTCCATGTCTTTAAAGTAAAAGGAAGAAAGTAATTGAAGAAGAAGTAAAATTATCAACTTTAGGCCTCCATATTCACATGTATGCAGTATGTGTGCATGAACAGGCACACACACATACACACATACACCATATATACATGTGTGTATATATATATACATATGTGTATATATATATTATACATATAAATATATATAAATATTTATATCCCATGTACCACATATTTATAAAAGCATGAATATATAAAAATACATGTTTGATAATTAAAACTATATGAAATGTGATAGTTGCCAGTATTTGATAGATGAATGACCTTTGTTGAAAGAAAAAACACCCAAAATGGTAATCTTGAATTTTAATGGCATATATATGTTCCACTTTAAAATAGCTGTTTTCTAGTAAACACATAAAATATTTATGGAGAATCATGTCATCTAAAAACATTCTCTACAGGGTCTTAATGACAATGCAATTTTATGTAATACAGTCTACAACTAGTAGATGTATGTATAGGACAAGGGAAAGGCTTGTCTCTTTTAGAGCTGACTTTTCTGGGAATGCTGGTTTCAGTCTGCTACTTATCTACAGCCCCATCCATGGGCCACTGGCCATGTGTTACTGGTGACCCTTTTGGCTTCCCTGTGGACTGTAAGGAAGAAAAGTTTCATGAGGACAAAATTCTGCTGCTTTCTCATTCCTCCCGTCTGGTGCAATGATCCTTCTTTAAATCAAATGAATAAAGAAGAGAATTATAGTCTGTATTTTAGGATTGTTAAAGGTTTCTCTGTTTCTGACAGTTTGGCTTTCTTTTGTCATTTTCTCACTTAAATGTTGTAAACTCAGAGAGTGCTAAGCTAAGATGCTTTATGTAGTGTTACACATGCCATAAGACAATATTATTTTACCATGTCAAAGTTGTTTTCACCATTTGGAGCACATCTATCATCAAAACTCAATTAAATGGAGTCTCTCTATCTTCAACTAAAACAAACTGTTTACTTAGATTTTCTCAGTGTTTACTTCACAAGAGGTAAAAGACCCAAATAGTGCAGGAACATAGGTGTCTGGGGATATATCAAGGGTCAAAAAATTTAACCTAAAGAAGTGGGCCATTGAGGGTGACTGCAACAGGAGACATCCTTTTTCTTTTGCCAAGTAAATGGCGGCATTATAATGTTATTCATACCTCACTGGTATCTGAACAATTCCTCTATTCAACCTGAAAGGGAGAGATTCTCTTTGTTGCAAAGTATTAAATTTGTCTATTGAGCTTAGTGTGTAGGCAGTTTTAAAGGGTGAAACAGGATTGGATAAGGTTTCTTTGTGGAGAAAGAGTTTTGAAACAGTGCTGCAGAAACCCTTCTTGTCTTACTTGTTCTAAAAAAAAAAAAAAACAAAAACAAAACCACAAAACTTTGTTTTAACACTTCAGATCACAAGTCAAATTTATTAAATTGTTAGTTGACAAAATTTGTTTTTCAAGGGGCTTTGTATTAGGTAAGGAAATAACAAGTAGAAAATTTGACAGTCGACTCAATTGTCTTTGAAATTTTGTAGCTTCAGAATCCTTCCACTGTATTTATAATTTAAACGTGTCTTAAAAGCTGGTATGAACAGTGATGGCAGTTATCTGCTTAGGGCCTCAGAATCCATGGTGCTATTTTATCAGGGGTGTGAATTAAATGTGTATTAATCAACGATCTTTTTCAGAAGCAACAGTGTCACACAAATTACAGCAAGGGCGATGCTAGCAGAGGTGCCTTTGACTCTCACCTACATGGTTGCACTTGATATTGTTTGGCAGAGGAAGACAGCAAGCATTCAAGTAGAGCAGAGGGACAGGGGTTCTCCATCCGAGAAGGAATAGCCTATGTAACACACTGCTTGTCTATCTCTGCAGCTCAGATGCCTTCAACATCTCCAAATTTCTTATAATGTTTAGATGAAGTGTAATGATAATGTGTGTGTGTTGGATTTTGTTTGTTGTTCTTCATGATCGGACAGAAACTAGGTAAGTCTTTCTAGAAGGTTTAGAATGTTGTCATGTCTTCTTCTTTAATCTTATCTTACTAATATTTTTGTGAAAATATACTTACTGTAAGAAAAATCTTTTTTAAAGGGAGTGTTACAGAGTCTAAAATTCTTAACATTGAGCAGCATGTTTTTGCCATGTGTACAGATTTTAAGCTAAAAAAAAAAAGTTCCTTTGTGTTTTACTGACACCTGCAAACTAGGAAAGCTGCTGAGTACCCCCTCCAGTCCTCACATCCCTGCCAAGTTACCAACTCTCCAAGGTCTCTGCTAGGCTGCAGGCAGGGTCTGCTAACAAATCATCTCCAGAAGAGATTCCCTACTCTAACTTGATGTTCAAAGCCTTTTGACAAACTTCTCTAAGCCTCCCACCACCACTTTTCTGAGTTAATTGTGTGCAAGCTCCTTCACACCCCCAGCAGAGACTCCCTCTGAGTTGTATTCTTAGCAAAGCCCCATATGCATCACGATGCTTTGAGCACTTCACTGCGTCATCCATACTTTTTTGGTTTGGGTTCATTCTTGGTTTCTCAAGTCTACTTTACCTTTTACCTGCTGTTCCCTGGGATAGGAATTTCTCCCCACCCCTGCTCTTGTCAGTCTCTTGGATAGATGCCACTGTGCTGACTCACAGTGTACAAGCATTCTGATGGAAAACTCCTTCTTTTCATGGAAATTTTGAATCCTTTTAAATGTCTTTTAATTTCAAATTTTGTTGGATGGCTGGGAATATATTACTCTTTCTCCTGCTTCCCAGTATTTTTCTAGATCAAAAAGAAAATTTTTTTTTTCAAATTATGATTGACATGGGGGGAAAAGATATACCTTACTTACATGAAAGTATCAAGACATCTGTAAAATTCATGATGATGCATATGTTTGTCTAATTACATCCTGCCATTAGCAGTCATGAAAGTCTACTGCTGAGGTCCAATGATATTAAAAGGCAGAACTTAAATAACCTTGTACTAACAATATGTTTTCATGGATATATGTCACTTTACAAAAATCTTTACATTGTAATTTTTCTTTAAATAATGTGTTGAAATTTTGCATTCTTTCTGTGAAATGACTTTTTTGCAGGTAATTTTAGAATATTTTTGTTAAAATTACAAATGGTTGGGGAGAATGATTAAATATTAGGTATTCCAGATAAATAAGAAAGGAAATTTTTGAATTAAATACTTGTCTGAAAGGTTTCTAGACTTTGATGCTCACAGCAGTTCCTGATGGGTAGAGCTTAGATATGGCCTGCTGCACATTGCTCTGGGTTTCCTTGAAAAGGAAGAAATTTTACAGATGAAGAAATGAAATTCATTAGCTCTTCCACCTATACATCTCGAGTTCACAAACTTAGCTTTTGTTAAATAATCACACAATCAACCAAGCTCCACTTCTTTTCTGAACTTTTACTCTTAGTGTAGACTTAGAATCCTCTCTAAACAAGTCAGACAGACAACATAGTTTTGTATCGATCATATTTTGACATAATGCAGCAAGTGGAAAAAGATGATATCCACAATGGGGGGAAATTGAACATGGATACTGAAATCTTTTCATTTTTCCTACGATTTCAAATGCTGAATATTAACTTCTAATCTTAAGAACAGCTACTATTTATTGAGTATTTGTCATGCATTGTGATTTTTAGAGTCATGGCTTCTGACTATAATGATGCAATGAATATGTAGGTATCCCTAATAAGTAGAGGTCTAGGTCATGCACACAGACAGCAATAAATGACAGATTTGGGACTTGAAACCATAAAACTTTTAAATAAAACATTAATTCTTTATTCTCTGATATCTGTTTAGCATAACTCACTCAAATATTATTACCTTTAAAGCAAGACTAAGTCTATTAAAGATGTTCTATACTTTATCAGACACTAAACACACTTGATAACTCATCTGATCTTCATAATAACTACATAAATGTGTACAATGTCATTTACCTTTTCCTATGAGAATAGCAAACCTAGAAAAGTAACGTATTGCCCTCAAGGTCATTTAGGAAGAACTCAAAGCAGGTGTTGGCATGAAGATGCTGTCTTAATATGCCACTCCATTCTGTCTATAATGATCTTTTCCACAAATATATATCTGTTCTCTGTCTGCATTAGTCAGAAAAACCAAGTAATATATATGACAAATAAATCCAAGAAAAGTTCAGTGTCCTTACCCCAGGATTAACTCTGACATCTTCCAAGTCAAGCTCTGGAGATGAACAACTGTTCTTGTGAAGGAGGGGCCACAGGATGTATAAGAAAGAGTTGTTCTGATTGCTGGCCCAGTAATATTCATATGCAGGGCCACAGGGCACAATCACGCATTCTTGAGTTTGTATGCATTTGTCAAGATTGTTCCTGGTTAGCAGAAAAATATACACAAGGCAAGAGTGGCTTTTAAGACGATGGAATACCAAAAATATGTGATGGTTTAACAATTTATGAAAATATAATAGGGAAAATAGATATTAACATAGACTACTGCTGAGTAGCAAATTCAAAACATAAGCTTTCAAAAATACATCTGTTAATTGCAGTGTATGTGTAATTGTGTGTGTGTGTGTGTGTGTGTGTGTGTGTGTATACTTTGTAAGGATGGAGCTCAGTGAATGGAATGTTTGCCTAGCCCCATGAGGCCCTGAGTTTAATTTGCGACATTGAATGAAACCAGGAATGCTAAGTCATTTTTGTAATCTTCACCATTGTGAAGCTAGAGATAGGAAGGTTAGAAATTCAATGCCTGGGTATCTCAGTGAGTTCGAGGCCAGCTTAAAGAAAAAGAAAAAGAAAAGAAAAGAAGGAACAAATGAAAGAAGGAAAGACACAGATAGAAAGGAAAGAAGGAAGAAAGGAAGAAAGGAAGGAAGGAAGGACAGAAAAAATCAAACAAAGTAAAAAACATTACATTTCTATAATGTTATGTAGAACAGGATAGATGAAAATCAATTGTTCAACAATAGAAAATATTAAATGAGTTAATTATGCACTCTAAACATGTTTTTTTTACATGTTGTAAGAAAACATGTTGTAGAGGAGAATTTTTAAATCAGAAAATAAGTATGCTTAACTGATATTTTGTAAAATATATTTTTATATTTTTATACATAGAAATGATCAAAATATTGAAATCTGTCTTGGTGTTAGGGTCCAAGAATCACCAGAAATGATCACCAGACTCAAATAGTATGCAAAACCAAAGAGTGTTTATTCAGCTGAATATCCTGTATACAGGAGTTTCCTCCTTCTGGAATGGAGACACCTACTCGACTGGCAGACCAAGTTTTTATTGTCAGATAGGAGAATTCCAGAGAGTGCTATGTGCCCTTTGACCTTGATTGGTTAGCTCTATCTCTAGGGGTCTGGGCGATACTACAATTGGTTAGACTCTGGAGACCTCCCTGGAGGGTCACTTATTCATTCTAGCCACCTATTCTTACTTCAGACCAGATGACAAGGTGTCCTCCCAGCTGTGCTTCACTGACCACAGGTTCCTGGATCTTGGTTCTCACTTTGAGGAAACAGAAACTTGGCCTAGTCTCCCAAACTGCTAGTTTGTAACCTGTCATGGAGTCAGCCTAGCTCTGGCTAAGTCTGTCCTCTCAATCAGAATAGGCCAAACCAAACACACAGAAGGAAAATAGTCAGAGAGAAGGGACAGGAAACAGAGCCACTTGTTAACCTACTCAGGAACTCCATAAAAAATACTAAACTGAAAGCTGTCACATATGCAAAGAACCCAGTACAGACCCATGCAGGCCCTGTGCGTACTGTCACATCTCTGTGATGTCATTTGTATGTTCTTTGATCATGTCGATTTTAGAGAACCTTGTTTTCTTGGTATCTTCCATTTCTCTGGCTCTTAACTCTTTCTGTCTCCTTTTCAGCAGGGTTCCTTGAGCTCTGAGAGGAGGGATTTGTTGGATAAATTTCATTTAGGGCTCAATGTTCCAAGGTCTCTCTCCTCTACATAATCTCTCCCTATTGGTCTTTGTTCTCAATTGCTGCAGGAGGAAGTTTCTATAATGAGAGCTGAGCAAGACACTAATCATGTGGTCATCCACATAAAAAACTAAACCAGGAAATGGTGGAGCTTACTGACTTTACAAACCATCTGGAATGAAACCATGTGGAAATTACAGAATATTTCACCCAAACACAAATGTACACACCTTTGGAAACTTTCTCCAAAATTAAACACACATCCAGACCCAAAGCAAGCCTCAAGAGTACAAGAAAATTGAAATAACATTGTGCCTTCTGTCAGACCACCATAAGTTAAAGCTGAGTATCAACAACAACAGAAACAGAAACTTTACAAAGTCATGGAAACTGAGCAACTCACTAATGATGAAAAAAAATGGTCAACATAAGAATTAAGGAAGAATTTAATACTTTCAAATATTGAATATAAATGAATATACAACATAGCCAAACTTATGGGACACAATAAAAGTAGTTCTAAGAAGCAAATTCATAGCATTAAGAGCCTGCATTTAAAAATAAATGGAGAGAGTGGGGAAATAGTGGCACACGCCTTTATTCCAAGTATTTGGGAGGCAGAGGCAGGTGGATCTCTGTGAGTTTGAGGCCAGCCTGGTCTACAGCATGAGTTCCAGGACAGCCAAGACTACACAGGGAATCCCTGTCTCAGAAAAAAACAAAAACAAACAAACAAACAAAACTCTACAACAACAACAATTATAAAAACAGAGAGATTTCATACGAGTAAATTAGAACATCTGAAAGCTCTAAAACAAATAGAAGATATCACAAACAGACTGAGTAGAAGTCAAGAAACTATCAAAATCTGGACTGAAACCAATACATAGAAACAAAAAAACCTAACAAAACAAACCCAAGGCATCAATGAAACAAAGAACCGGATCTTCAAGAAATTCAGTAAGATTAACAAGCTATTATCCAAGTTAATACAATTACAGATGAAAAGGGGGCCCTAACAACAGGTCCAAGGAATCCAGGAAATCATAAAGACAGATTTTAAAAACCTGTACTCCACTGAAATGGAAAATCTAAAAGATGGATAATTTTCTCAATACCTACCACTTAGATAGCTATTGAAATTTTTTTCTACATACTCAATACCTACCACAACAAAGTTAACTCAAGATCAGATAAGCAATTGAAACAGATTTTTAACCCTTAATGAACCAGACAAAAAGAAAAATAGCTCAGGGCCAGATTGTTTTAGCACAGAATTCTACCAGACTTTTGAAGGAGAGTTAAGGCTAAATATTCCTTTAATTATTCTACAAAACAGAAGTGGAAGTAGCATTGTTCAATAGTTACCCTGATAATCAAACCACATAAAAACATAACAAAGGAAGAGAATTTAAAACAAGCTTTCCTATGAACATTGAAATAAAAATTCTCAATAAAGTACTGGCAGGTGGAATCCAAGAACACATTAAAAAGATCAACCACCATGATTAAGTGGCTTCATTCCAGAGATCCTTATGAGGTTTTATCTTGAGCTGTGTTGATTCTTCTGAACTATGAGAATGATCCCAACAATTGAAGTACTTCTCATGAGAATGAGGCTCCCTGATTCTGCAGTATAATAACTGCTTAGTCATTGAATATTAAGGCAAAGACCTTCACAACTTCTATTTCAGTGGGAAAGCTGAAACTATTCCAACAACTTTTTCTAATACATGAAAAAATAGACAACTCTGAACTATAATAAAACAAAAATTATGGGACATTTAAAACACTATGTTAGATTATGCTATTAGTTTAACTGTCATATTCAATTTGGGTTCAGACTAAAAGACTAATTTAGAGGTAATTTACAAAAAATAATAAAGATCCAAGCATACTGACACAATTTTTAAACCCAGTTACCCAGAAAGTGGAGTCATGAAAATCAGGAGTCTAAGGCCAGTTTTGACTGTATTGGGCTTTAAGGCAGCAGAGAACTTCTAAAGAAAAAAATTGGAAAATACCAAAAAATTAAATTAAGCAAAGTACAAGTGAATAAAATTATTTAAATTACCACATCCATTGTTTGTTTGCGTAGATGCTGACAGAGTATTTAAAAGTATTTGGGAATAGCTTTTTTTTTTCTTAAATATATTTATTTTACAGTTTTATTTACATTTCCTAGCCTGGCAGCCCTTTCATCATAGATTTGTGAGAGACTGGCTTTGATGTAATTAAAAAAAAAATCACAAGCAAAGCTGTTAATTTTCCATTATAGACAAAAGAAAAATTCTTAATTGATTTTCAAAATCTGGTCATTAAAAAGAAACCAATTAAAAATACATTACTTGTATGTAGAAAAGTATCTTTATATAATCCAAAATCAGATATATCCTATAGATATCAAATTATAGTAAGAGCCATACAAATTTATATATGGCTGTGAATATATGTAAATTGATGTATGCATAAATATGCATGTAGATGTGCATATTTAGAGCTATATATTTTTATGGTTTAACATTAGATACCCGTCACTTTTGCTTTCCTGGAAAAATTGTCCACTATAAAAATGCATTATTTGACCATAAGTAAAATACAGGGTACCTAGTACTCTGAAAACCAATTATCCTGGGACAAACCATGAACTGTCTTTTGTGAACAATGCCATAGAAAAACTATCACCCTCTGGAAAGAGCCCACCATTATAACACTAGAGAGGATGTACTTGTTAGGACGCATATTTACAAAATACAAAAATATCACAGTCTGGCAACCGTCTTTGAGTATCAGAGAAAAAGAGGAAACAGGTCTTTGTACCGTGTGAACAGCCACATATTCTAAGCTCATAGGCCATAGCTTTCTCTAATAGGGAAGGTGCAATAAGTATTGTCCTTATTACTTTGTGGAATAGACAGAACAAAGCCAGCACAGATAACAGTCCTGCGTATCAACGTTCATATTTTAACAGAAAGCTTTGAGGCAGGCTGTGATTTTGATTCACTATGCGAAGTGGTTTGTTTTCTGTTGTGAATAACTGAAGTAATAAATACAGCATTCATGCTGACTCTGAGCTCTGTGCTACCTTCTCGCTTGGTTGTAAAAGCATGTCAGTTACGAGCGCACTACACTCATATGTGTTTGCTAACTCGGTTCAATGGATGCTGCTGCCTGGAATGATCACTTTGAATTGAAATATGTTTAACTGCAGTTAAAGTTTTAAAACAGCAGTGTTTTTCAGGCAAGGTGAACACATGACAAACAGTAATTCCGTAGTTGTAAATTTCTTAAGTTAATAGTTGTATGTTAAAACAGTATCAAGCACAAGCCCAACTTTAGTATTTTTTGCATTAAACATGAACTAGGTTACTGTATAATTTCGACATGTGACATCTCATTTCAAAAATTATTTTCCATAGGCAGTTATTTATACTCTGAAACATTTTAATTTCTTGAATTAAAGGATGCAATGTAGGTAAAGATATTCCTATATTTTCAAGTTCTCTTTTGATTGGTAAGGGACAGTGCAGGCCCATCTGTTTTGCAGCAAAGAAAGCCCCAAACCATCTGTGTAGAGCCACATGCCAGCTAAAACACAGGGATATGCACAGTTTTTTTGTTATGAAAAATTTTGCAGAATTTTTTTCTGTATTAGTGTGAATAAATTAGCAACAACTAAATTAAAGAAATCTTTGGAGAACATATTAACTTTCTAGTGCCTACACTAAATTATATCTATTTAGAAGTTATGGAGCTGGTATTGTCCCCATATGAATTTTTCCTTACTGTTTTGAATTCTATACTGAAAATTCATCACTGTCTACAAGTAAACAGCTCCACTGTTAATAATGTGAGTTGATTTTTTTGTAAAACTGATTTTGATTGGGCAGTTCATCAGTGTTCAAATTTTAATAATTGTTTGGGAGGTTTTCATAGTAACATAGTTAAAATCTATGTACATTGCACAGTATCTAGTAAATGTGACTACATTATGGCATATTTTGAAAAACACTTTTGACTTTTTTTTTTTTGCACTCTGATACACTATTTTTGGATTCAGCCAGAATAATTTGATCTATAAATCAACTGCTGTCTTTTCAAGAGCAAATAAGCATATTGAGTGATAAATATAACATTAATCATTTTTCATAATTATGTCTCTGAACAATTATATTAATATACTTAAAGTGCCTCTAGCTTGGAAATACTTTGTATGGCAACCAATAATGGTTTTTTTTGCCTAAGCAAAGTTAGCATTTGCACCCCCTTTTTCCAAATATCAGAAAATCATATACAGGATGGTAATCTTTCCAAACATTTGAAATGAAATATCAAATTTTATGATCTTCTAGCAAGTCTTTTATCTTCAGTCTACATTAGTTTGTGTATGGTTGCTATTTGATGAGTTAGGAAATTGCAAACAGAAGAGCTATGTGAATGCATATTAGCTCCTAATGCAGAGTGAGTCCCGATGAAATATGTCACTCTCTGAGGGAGACCTTTATTGCTACGTTTTGCATTGGTGTTGAAAATGCTTATTATCTGTTTAAAAAACATTAAAAGCTTTAAATTCAAGCAGCTCATTTTTCATTTTGTTAATTGCATAACATACTAATGCTGTACTAGGTTGTTTTTTTTTTCAGGGGTATAATGATGCAACAATATTTACATACCAACTCTGGTTTTCCTTTAATGGTTTCTATAACAAGATCATAATTTCCTTTAGTGTAATCACTGGCAGATTTATTTGGCGTCCCATCTTCCCTCTGCTCTGGCTTTGGGGCCTGGGAAAGAGAGAGCATATTACTTCCTTTCCCTGTACCATTAAGAACACTTTGCTCAGTGTGATTGCTAGAGCCCTGTGTTACACTCTTGCCCAATGCCATGTTTCAAAAGCTGCTAAAATTTGGTATCAGTAAAAATCAATTAATTCCTATAAACTCTTTCTCCCCCCCAAAAAAAATTTAAAAATTTACTTAACCATCACAATTTACAGTAGGGACTTGACTATATGACATGTGGGGGGAGGGAAATAACACTGAAGAATTTCAGTGACTTCATAAGATGATTTCCCAAAAGGATGATCGAGCTGTTAGAGGTATGGGGTGTTGTTTGTTTTTGTTTTGTTTTTACATAGTACACTATTAATCTAAATGTTGATGCTAAAAACTGTGGCTCTAACAAGAAATACTACATTTCTGCCTGAGAAGTCCTGCTGTCCTGCCAGCTCCCACCACAGTCAAAACACTCTTTGGGCTTCACGAGCATCACCCAGCACCATGAACTCATATTCTAAGTTCTAAGTTGTTCATTTCCCCACAAAAACACTGATAAGGTGTTAGGTAGGGCTTGTCTGGCTACTTTGCTCAATATGTCTTGGGAGCAGATGAAAACATTGTAATACAGCATTCCAAATTTACAGTCCCATTTGTCCTGCATAGAGAAACAGGATTAAAAACAACAACAACAACTAAAAATCCTCAAGCTGTCTCCTCAATGAAGCCATTTTTAGTGAAATATAGTATTAATCAGACCAGTACAGATCTTTGTGGCATGTTCTTTGAATACCGATGTGGGAGATGACTTCGAAGCCCTCTCATGGTGTTTCAGAGAGAGCTGGTGAAAAGTCTGAGCTCTTTTCAGTCAACTAGCTAGTGATCCGTTTTAAACCACAGCAACAGCAGAATTGTGAAAAGACAAACTTCACAGATGACGAGTCTCTGCATGACCAGAACACAGTCCCGCAGTTAGTTATAGGGTTACTTAATCTGGACTAAACGAAAGGGTATTCAGATAAGATGCACATTAAATGGGGCCTTAATGTTCTGAGGAACATGTGTTTGTGCATCCTCACAGTGGAGAGCCAAACTGGTTTCAACCCTGTATGAGCGCTCTAGTGGCTAACTCAAGGCGGTTGGTTCACTTTTCTGGAATACACTGCTTACTGAGGAGCAGTTAGAGGCATGACTCAAAACTATGGCATCATCTTGATAGAAACCCTTTGTCCATTAAAAGCCAGCATAATTATTCCTTGCAAATGGTAAATGAATAACATTTACTATTTTATTAAAATGTCCTTACAATAATTTAAACTCAATGCAGGATTATTTAAATTAACATGGGAAGCAAAATAAACACTTAACTTTGTAGCACACCACAATTAAAAGCTATAATCTAAATGACAGGCAATTAGTTTTCTCTTTAAAGAGACTGTTTTCCAGATACTGTGTGCAGTAGCTTTATTACAGCTACTCTTCAAAGAGGCCATTTGGCTCGAGAGGTTTTCGTCATTCTGCCTTTAATCTGCTCAAGAAGTGTCAAACTTCCCTGCTCCAGTACCTGAGCAGTGAAGACTCTCTTCTCTTTGATAGTGTATGTCTGCTTATTAAAGTCTTCAAGACACTCTAGACTTAGGCAAACACTGTCCAAATGTACCATATTTAGCTTCGAGCTCAAAATCTCCCGAGCTGTCAGTTTAGGTGTTAAAGAGACCATTTGTAAAGCTTGGCTGGGAATTGCCATTATTGACTGGAATGTGTGTTTATCATTACATTCGATGATGAAAGTGGAACGTGTAGCATATGAGTAAATGTCAGCAGATGTTTCTTCTAAGTGGCCTGGTTTCAACCTCCTGTTGTTTGTCTTGAATACAAATATTAAAAAAGGGAAAAAGGCAGAATTTTTATGACATAAGTGCAAGGGTAGCTAGATTTTTTTGAAAAACAACAAAAATAATGGCTAGAATTTCAGACTGATAGTGTAAAGTAGAATTAAGAGCTAGTTGGCTGTGCTCAGCTAAGGGTTTTTAAACAACTCTAGCAAAAACGAGAGACCGTGTCTACCATTATGTGTTTAGAGCAAGATTAAATCTCATGGATACTTGTGTTTGGCAGTTATTATTAAAGCTTTTTTTGCTCACTAGTCATTGAGTTTGATTATTTCCTGAGGGTAATTGAGCATGGGTCAGGGACTTAAACCTTTACTAGTTGTCAAGGGCATAGGATAGACACACTCATTAGCAATGGAGCCTGGTTACTTCTAGCTCTTATTTTGAAAGGAAGTTGTTAAGCACAGAATACATACCACACACCACAGGGAGAGCAGGTAATGTAAGTTCAATGGATTAGAAATGAAAGAAATGTTTTAAGTGGAAAGACGCATCCTTTGTTCATTCTGCTGTGATTTTTGTGGGTATAATAGATTTAGTGTATTCCCGTGGTTCTTGGGGGGTTGTAAATATTTAGATGTCCTTTGAAGAGGTGTAAAATGACTGCAGACAGATTTGGAGCGTGGCTTTCAGAACAGGAAGTGTAACCTTGGAAATTGCGAACTCCTTGAGCACAACTCTCAAACATGATTGGTCTAAAATACTTCCAGAGAAAAATTTCAAATATTACACATCTCCAAACTAATCTGATTTTGTCACCATTTTCATTTATTTAAATGATAATACCTTGTACTTCCGACTCTAAAGGGCACTACTGGCTAATACTTAATGTCTTTCAAAAACAGGACTAGCAAAGCCACTGAAGCCACAAGCAAAGCATCTTTTAGCTTTCCAAGGGCAACATGTCGGGCCAGCAAATCATTGCAGGTTGCCCGTTGGTAACAGGATTGTTTTACTTGCTTTGAGTTATGCACATTGATATTGCCCACAATTAGACATTGGCAATGCACAATTAGACATTTTCTTTTAATTTTTTCAAGTACCAATGCCTAATTGCTTGTGCAGTTATATAGTAAGCACAGATCTGTTGCCTGTAATAGAGAAGCTAGTGTTGAGTGTAAATTAAAACCATTAGTGTGATTTTTGAAATCTATGTCAATAAATGGTATATGTTTTGTATATATGATATTGCTGTATTATTGATCAAGCAGTTATCCTTGAAAAAGGGACACACTCACACACAACATTTAATAACTCCTAAGAGAGAACAAAATGTCAAACTTAATATTTAACAATCAAGCCTTTGATTTTTGAAAAAAAAAAAGGAACAAAGTACTGTGTTTACTGAGACTTCCTGGTGGAATAATGTAATGTTTATTTTGATAACCTCACTGGATTTCAATATTGAAGCTAAATCTGCTTTTCTAATAGTTGGCAAATCTCTACTGTTAATTCTTGCTTCAGAAATGGCAAGCTGAAACATACCTGCCTTCCTGTCTTAGTATGAAAACATACCTCCACTATTGCTTCTTTTCTACCAGATGCTGCATTACCTCTTTCAGTCACACATGTGAATGGAAGTCCCTTCACTAAAGAAACTTTACACTGTCAGGTGACAGGCACCTACTTTCATTTCATTCATAATTTTTACAAGATTACTCAGTCTTTGTCCTTGTTTGCCTCTCTCTCTCTCTCTCTCTCTCTCTCTACCTGAGCATCTCCTCATCTGTAGAGACACAAGGTACAAAACAAGATGTCTACCCTATTAGTTAATGCTGAACAATGTAACTACATTTAACTATGGTCAACCTTATGCTCTGAGAATATATTACATTGGAAAAGAATTATGAACTACATGAATTTGTTTATAGCTCATATGCATGCATTTCTTTATACCTCATTTGTCATATTAGGAAATGGGACACAGAGAGAGCAAGAGGCCTGTACTGTGTATGGCATACAAAGGCACAACGATTCCTTTGGTTGCCGTTGCCTGGTGTATTACCCATGGAATCTACCACTCAATGAATCAGAGGTACAACATGGATATTTCCACTCTTCTGCTTATTATATCTATCCATAGAAGTTGGGACATTGGGGGGGGGGGTTGAAGAGTTAGCTATCCCTGTATATTGTGTCCTTATGGAAGACACATAGCAAGAATGTATTGGAAGTTGATATTAATTCAATTAATATTGCCAGAAATTTTTTAGATAGAAGACATAAAATAGTAAAGAGGTTATGGTGGAGAAATTTCAATAATTCTTTCAAAATTTTACACCTAACATTTCATAATTAGGTAAAAAAAAAAAAGGTTACTCTTGCTTCATAATTTCAACAATGAACAGTACTTGGGGCTATTTTGTGATTCTCAAATGCCAAGAAAAAAATGATACCTTGTTTAGGGAAGTAGATTCTAGATTGAAGATCTGATAACAGAGTCCTCTTAGATTAAGGAGAATGGCAAGTGGAGTTAAAGAACCACCATGTTCTTGTTAGCATTCTGTAAAGGTAGAAATTGACAGTGTTTTCTAGGAAAAAATATATTGGAAAGATGACTTCGGGGTACAGTATAACTGTTATGCTGAAGCCAAATTTCCCTTTTAGGGAATTCTTAGAGACTGCTAACATCCATTGCTATATGAGTCTCCATGCTTTGCCATGTGGACAAGTCACAGTACATAGCAGTGCTCTTGGGTAAGATTTGCTATGTTTCTATGTTACTTTGTAGAAAAATCTGTGGTCTGTTCTGGCTTAATAGTTTAATACAATAATTTATTGGCAAAGGAACCCTGTCAACATGTTTCATGGAGTTCGGGAAAGTGTGCTTGGTGACTCAATCAAGATTCTCAGGCTACATCTTGTCTGGGTTTACCAGGGCCCATACAGATGCATTCTTTACTCTTTTGTGTCCTTGGTGTCTTGTGAGGAACAATTTGTAGATATTGAACATTGTCTCATTCCCTCAGGTATCAGTCTTTAGATTCATATTTTTGATAGGTCTGAAGTAAAGTTCTAAACAATCCCTAGTGTTGTTTCAAATCAGCTTTTAAAGGAATCCTCAACTCTAAGATCTCCTGATTTTTGTAGAGTTTTTTCCCCTTGATCTGAACAACCAGTTAAGATTAAAGTCTTAAGGTTTTCTACAGGAGAGTTTATATAGAATGCATATCAAAGGTCATTTATCTCGTTAGTAACTCCACCTACTGGTTTTCAAACTTACTTAAAAGCAATGAGTATTCTGTAGTTTTTTATGCTTACAAAGATTGTTATCAGTAATAAAATTTTTTCTTATATATAAAAAAGAAACAACTCAAACTGACTAGCCAGAAAAGAAAACAAAATAAATTATTTTACTCAGCCAACCTTAATCTTTAATTAGAAAAACCATGGAAATTCTCTTTTAGCACTATTAAATCCTTATTATTTACAAGACTATGTAAGTGTATTTTCTATTCTATTAAAATGACTACAAAAGAGAACTCCACCTAGTAATACTGAACCCTAAGGAGGAGAACTCATCAGTTATATTAAAACTTTACACTTCCAATAGTTACTATCTGACTCATTGTCTTTATGTACTAACATTGTCACAATTAAATCAGTATCTATCAAATATAGGAACAGAATTTTACAACATGGGATGAGCCAAATATGATCAGATAGTTTGTAATCTATGCAATTGTGAATCTCATATTAATGAGGGGATCCACATCAGAAATTAGTAACAGGAGGTATCTTACAGATGGATGGTGGTTAAAAAAAACCTATTCAGAATGAAAGTAGCAGCAATGCAAATTAGTAAAAAATGAAAATTTTTGTTCACAAAAATTAAGGTAAAATTGCACAGATTTAAACTTAAGTGTGTTAATTCCCAACATTGTCCATAAGTCAGTGCCTTTGAAAATCTCAACAATTCAATTTCCTGAGATTAGTAATAAAGTCATCTTATGTGAGCATCATCATGTCTCCACCTTGGCATGAATGTTTGCAAATGTTTGCAATTGTTTCCAGGTATGATACTCCAGTCTATATGATTCTAAAAAGCTGAAATTAGCTGAAGGTACACTGGTCCTGGAGAATAAGGACCTCACAGCTTTTAAAGGATGGAGACAACAGAAAAAAAAATATTTCCTTCCAAGTGTTTCCATATTTAAATATATAGTGAGAAAAGTGAAACTTTCAAAAATGGGAGAGATATAATGAAGAAAGAGGAGTGGGGAATAGGCAGAAAAGAAGAGAGGCAGACAGGAGGGCAGGGAGAGCAGAGGAGAGGAGGAGGAGAAGGAGGGAGAGGAGGAGAAGGAAGAGAGAAAGAGAGAGAGAGAGAGAGAGAGAGAGAGAGAGAGAGAGAGAGAGAGGGAGGGAGGGAGAATATGAGAACATTTTGGCTGATAAGATACTCCTGAATAAAATATTATCTGAAACAAATGTTTAAGTCAGAAAACACCTGCCAATGTAGATGTGCCCTTCAATAAAGATGGTGTCTCTATCCTCACTTAACACGTTTCTTAGCAATAAAATGTTGGCATTAAACTTAAACATAAGTACAGTATAAAAGAGGCATAGAGCTATATCTTATGAGCATGGTGTTACAGGTCTAGAACAGAGATTTCCAATGACTTGAAGTTGTAACCCTAATTTGTTTTAAAGGCTACTGGTTAATACAAGGTTTAATGATATCACTGACAAAATAATGATAAGCACGGTGATAACAGTCTGTTACTAATAATGGAAAAAAAAAAAGATTAACCCTTACAGACAATTTTGTTATCATCAAAACAAGACAGATAATTTTTACTGTCTATGGTTTGTTTAGTAGATCATGTAAACATCTTCAATTTTTAATACAAATGGCATTCCATGTGCTCTGTACATTCTAATGGATACTGAATGCTTTTGAGATAAATATATTTCTATGGAATTAATGTGATAAAATAAGTTATATATCTGAATGAAAATGAACTTCTTCCTTCATAGATCTCAAAATAATTTGCCCTGAAACTTATACTATAAGAAGTATAATTTCCAGTGAAAACATTCAATGATATTATCCTTGCAAGCCACGAAAACTGGCAGACACTCATACAACCTTAATTTGAAGTAAATATAAAATGTCCTGAAAAATGGAAAATTGAAATTGTCAAAATAAGGAAAACCAGATGCTACCTTTTTTGAAAGAAAACTTTCATAAAACAAGAATATATTAATTGTTTTGGCAGTTATTATACCATGTCCCTCATGTTAAAATTTAATAAAGAGAAAGTATAACCTTTAAAATCTATTACAATCAATATATTTATAACTAGAAATGTGAAATTTGTATACTCAAGGAAATGTTTAATAAAAACATGTTTGTTCTACAATGTGTATATATCACAATGCAGTTAATATTGTTTTATTCTAAATATATTTTATGGAATATTTTGATTGCTGTATTTCACTTGAAAGATGGGTCTTGTTATAAATTGGTTTATCAGAGCAACTCTTTCATAATACATATCTTAAAGAGTTGACTTACAGGTCATGTAAGTTTATGTTAGAAAATTAAAAGAAAAAATAAGATAAAACCTTGCTCAAACTATATATAGTAAAATATCAGGGGCAGACTAATTACAGTTCATATTAAGTAATTACGATAGAGTTTTAGTACTAACAGTAATTTAAAACGTCACAATAAAATAGGTAATGAAGTTAGAAACACCAAACACATGTTATATAAAATAAAGTTTACTGAATGTCTACTATTCACTACGCCTTTGAAAAACTATAAGCTAGGTATGTACAATGTTGATATCACAGTTGAATGCTATGACTCTAAAAGTTCATTTTGACATTATCATTCAGTATCTATAAAAGTGAATAGCTTTTTTCATTCATCTAAGAATCTATTGAGATTCTACTTTAACACATTCATGTAAACGTGTACCCCAAGAGCAGCATAGAGTATTACGACATTCCATGCGATGGATTTTAGTCCTGTTTTATTATTATTTTCTTACTCAAAATGTTACATACCCAAATTCTAACTTATGAATACCTCAAATTACAACTGTGCATATATATAGTAAGTATGTTAAATGATCATGTCCGGTTACTTTAATATGTATGCACAATGTGAGTAGTCAAGAAAGAAATTTTATTGTGTCCACTAAAATTCCTTAGGGCATAAATATTTGAATAATATATCCTTTTAAAAAAAGAACTTTTGACATGTATCAATAAACAATGACCAATTTCATAATTTCTCAAATAAAACGTCAACAAGTTCTTTCCACCACTAAATATTGTAAGACACAGGTAAATCAAAACCACGCCTTAGAGTGCTTAGGAAAAACTGTGTTATCAGTCAAGGGCAAACTGAAGTCTTGCCAGAGGGACTGAAGCAACAATAACTTGAGGAGCAAGCTTGTGAAACCTACCTAGTTTTCAAGGCCCCTTTCCATAGCAGCAAATAGTAGTTCTTGGTGTAGGCAAGAGTATCAACTGGGACATTGGTTCATAATAGGCTTTAATGTTGAAAACAGCACAATAAATTCAGGAGGAAAAAAAAAAATCAAGTGCTGTGCTTCCAGAGAAGGAAATTTGAAGGGTCATAAATGCAAAGCAAGTGGAGATTCTTGATTAACACTATTTTTATCTACAAGAAAGTTACTAAGCACACAGGTGCATTGAATAGTAGTAGAAATGAGGCCAGAAGAAGATGTATACTAGGATAGACTATTTCTTTACTTTTGGTCCTGGTAAGGATCATCATTTAAAACTTTGGGAGAGGTAGGTATGAGTAAGAACAAGCTTTAAAGTTAAATGCTAGCCTCTTGGCCACTCAATGCATCATTTCACTACCATATTCTTTCTTCTGCTCTTTGACAAGGAATGACACACATTCTTTTCAAAGTGAAGCAGCAGGTATATTCTTATAGTTAAATATCCCCTAGGATATTTTCTTGAATATTTTGTTGCAAGAACAGAAAACTAACAGAAACACTAAAAATGTGATTAGTAAAGGAATATAAAAATATCCATATATTTTGATATAGTGTCTCCACTACCAAAAAGTAAATAAAAAAGGAAAAACTCACAAAACGTATAGAAGGCCTCCATCTGTAAAGCTGAGAAACATTAATGAAAGAAAAAAAAGTATAAATGAAAGCACGTTGAATGTTTATACACAAAATACAATGTTTAAAAGATACCGTTTCTTCCTCAAATGATACATGGATTCAATGAAGACTCCTGTAGATATGTTAATATATGAAAATCAGGAGAATTATTTTAGGATCCAAATGTAAATGCAAAGGGATGAGAATAGCAAGATTATCCAGAAGAAGATTTAAAAGTTGCACATGACCAGAGATCATGGCCATAGAAAAAGCACTGGAAATTTTGACAGCTCTATGGAACTCTAGGAGAGAAGTAGATGAATCTATATTACAGTCATTACCCATGGTGAAATGTCACTGCTCTGCCCATTGAATGAGCTGTCTTGTGACATAGGGTGCTTAAATAATTATACACAAAGATAAATTCTAACTGACCTCTGTTTTATACACATACACACACACACACACACACACACACACAAACACACACACGTTTCATAGAATGTTTCTATTCAGTGTTTCATAGAAGCAAAAATTGGTGGTAAAAGCAAAAGCTTCCAAATACAGAAATATATTTTCATGCTTTGGGGTAAAAAAAGCAAAAAAGGAACATGAAAAACACCAACCACAAAGAAATATTGCATTAAAATTGGGGCTTAGATTTCTTTAAGCACACTATTTAGAAAATGGTTGGGGGGGGGGGGCAAAGCATTCTCCAAAAGATGCATACTGAAAATATACCTGGTTCTATACAAACTTAGGAAAAAGATAATGAAAAAATATACCACGTCTAGTCATCTGCTGAATAAGATCATCTCCAGTATCTAATAATGAAAAACAGAATAGCTGTCTTAAGAAAGAACTGTAAATCGCCATACTGTGAGAGATAAGCAAGAGCCAGAAAGACAAATGTCACATTTTCTCTTTCATCTTGAACCCAGGATACATATGTACCCATATTGATGGCATGAAAACAGAAGAGGAATATTTGGAAAAGGAACAGGACTATAGGTAGAAGCAAGAGCAGACTTTCCCTTGGAAAGGCATACAGCTCTTGTATCGTCTATGGAGCAAAAACTATAGTGACTGAAGAACAGTAAATTAAGTTAAGGCTTGATGCTGAGAAACTAGCCTCTTTCAAGATTCCAGCGCAAACAATTGTATTTACCACCAAGTACAGGCCAATTCAAGAGGTCCTAGTTTTGAGATTACTAATCTTTGCTTATTTCCATTTTTTATTAGATATTTTCTTTATTTACATTCCAAAGGTTATCCTCTTTCCTGTTTCCCCCTCCGAAACCCTCTATCCAATCTCCCCTTCTCCTGTTCACCAACTCAACCACTCCAGCTTCCCTATCCTGGCATGCCCCTACACTGGGGCATCAAGCTTTCACAGGACCAAGGGCCTCTCCTCCCACTGATGTCCGACAAGGCCATCTTCTGCTATATATGCAGCTGGAGCCATGGGTCCCTCCATGTGTACTATTTGGTTGGTGCTTTAGTCCCTGGGAGCTTTAGGGGTACTGGTTAGTTCATATTGTTCCTCCTATGGTGCTACAAACTCATTCAGCTCCTTCAGGCCTTTCTCTTGCTCCTCCATTGAGGACCCTATGCTCAGTCCAATGGTTGGCTGTGAGTATCCACTGTACTTTATAGTAATCAATAATTATGACATGTAGGAAAAATACAAAGTAAAGTTGAAATGCAACATCACTACATCCCAACCACCAAAGAGTTATATCTGAAAAACATGACAAAAATAGTAAGCATTGCTCATGAAAAACTGAAGCCTTAAAAACACTTAGAGCATTGGACAAATCAACCACAAGTGTACATGCAACTCCTTTATTATAAAATGCTCCATTCTTTGGTATGTACTTAACAGAATATGCATTTATCAACCAAAAACTATTAGAAGAAGGTTAATAGTAGCCAAAAACTCTTATATTTCAAATGCAGGCCTATGGGGTTTTGTTGTTGTTGTTGTTGTTGTTGAATTCATAAGAGAAAAGACTCAGGAATGAATATCAATGATGTCAGAATAAGTGGGAATTGATTACATGGCAAGAATGCTCAACTCTTGAATTTTCTTTGCATCACCCACATATTATCACTATGTTAAAATATTCAAGAATATGTATATGTATTAACATGTATGTTTGGTTGCATGTTTTATTAAATGAAACTATTACTTAAGAAAAACATATTCCATGGAAAATTAAAATTTGTTGAAGGTAAAAATACGCTTTCATCTTTTGTCTTCTTCAAAGATATGTGATACTGATAAAGAAGTGTCTTTGTACTTAGGCCTCTATATTGGCTTGATGGAAACCTTCATCTTTGACTTTATTTGTGGTAAAGAAAATTTAGGGGCAGCAGGTTATAATACTACCACAGTAAGAGTTTCAGCTGAAAGACACCATAGTTCAGAACAAATTGCCATTTAGATTATATATGACTGTACATTTCCCTTGCTTGTACATTTTCCATTAAGGCATCAAAAATATGGTATTGAGAAACAATTTTCTTATTGCAAAGCTGCTGTATATCTATGAAGTGTATAGTGGGAGACATGACTTATTTTATACACTAGAAAGAATAAAATAAAAACATTGTTAAAATTGATTTTGGATTTTTATTAAAGGATTAGTGACTGATCACTTAGTCTATAACCTAAGGAGCTTTAATATAGAATATCAGCTTCAACGCCCCCTACCCCTTCAAACATTGAACCCTCAAGCAATTCTGAGAGATCAGTTCTTAACATTTCTGCAATAGTGAATTTTAAGAATATTTGTTTCAGACATAAAATGTTCTGTAGGGATGTTCACAATTCTCTAGAGTTTCTTAGCAAGGCATTTTCCATTTGATTACATTGAATGGAGCCCCTGAACAATGAGTTAATCAGTACTTGACACATTTCTATCTCACTCATTTTGACCAGGGGACAGCTAACTTCCCTTCAGAGACAGAGCACCTATCATTTTCTGTAATGCAGACTACTAAGAATGCAACACTGTCAAGAGGTGGGGGATATCCCAATCGTCAAGGAATTGAAGAACAGTATTACGTTAAACTTCAGGGCGTTGTCTAAAGCTAATAGCAAATCGTCTAGAGTGTAGTGGATATCATCCAACAAATCACATCCTCCTCAAAACAGAAGAGTCGGGGAATTTCTACTATGATGAGTTGAACTTGTTTTCCTTACCTCAAGAAAATCATGATAATCCATTTTATCATGCTCCCTATGACTCCCTCCTATGTCACTATTTCTAGGCCAATGAAATAGCCTTGACAAGAACATCTCTGAAATTCTTCTAAAATTTTCTTTACACAAAACATCTGACTTTTCACCTTAAAAAAAATCAGTCAGATTCCCTCGCATATCACTATTTCCAGCAATGGACCGCATCTGATTTTATGAAATTCTTCAACTTTCTTATGGAGGGTTTAGAATTCCTTGGCCTCAAGAAGACTCTCATTTCTCAAATTCTATGCTTCATGCAACTAACAATCTTTTATTTCCCACCAATGTAAGTAGTGAATCATGAAGGGAAATGTGATTTAGTTCAATATGATGCTTTTTTGGAAATATAAACTGGAAAATGTATCCCAATTTACTTCTAATTTCAATTTTAAAACGTTCTTCTAAGCTCTTTCTTCATTGTATGCAATTAGCAAAATATGTGAATTATGATCAAAGAATTATAAATTCATTTGAACTCAAAGTTTGACAATTTGAACACCTAGTCTGGATACATGCTTTATATTTACATTTCCCTACAGTGAATACCTGTCACCTCAATAATTCTCATTCATATTGTAGTGGTCTTGAAAAGCATTTTCTTGTTATATACTTTTAAGATTGATTCTAAATGATTGATTCCCAAAGAAGACCATGGTGAAGTAATTTCTCTCATCCTTTATCCATTTTAAGATAATGGTTACTCATATATGCATTATTTTTTTCCATCAATTGGAGGAAATTTTTTATTTACACACTCATATATATACACACACATCCAACATTTTAGAAATAATAAATAAGATATAGAAAAATATTCAAACATATTAACTTTCACTATGAACTATTAGAATATATTAGAATTACATACAGGCCTATTATTTTAAGATGAAAAGTCAGATGTTTTGTGTAAAGAAAATTTTAGAAGAATTTCAGAGATATTCTTGTCTATGATATTTTCATTGGCCTAGAAATTATCAGAAAATCTACATTTGTGAACATAGCAAGTATTGTGATGCCTATACATAGCTAACTAAACCTTTCAGATTTCAAGTTCTTGACCATATTTTTACTTAAAAAATCTGTTAGCGCAAATAATATATATACACTGGCAACCAAACAGTATTGTAGCCCTTCATCCAAAAAATTGAGTTAAGGCATTTTACCACTGGAAGAAGTGATCATGAATAATCAAACTTTTTTTTTCCAAAATTCTCACTACACCTAGGAATGAGGGCCGGAGAGACTGCAGCTTGTGTTCTTGCAGAGGACCCAGGCTCAGCTCCCAACACCACACAGTGGCTCACAGCAGTCTGGCTGTAACTCCAGTATCAGGGGATCTCATTCCCTGTTCTGCCCTCTGAGGGTAGCAGGCAATATGTGGTACACACATATATGTACAGGCAAAATCCCCATACATATAACATTTTTTATTTATTTTATTTATTTATTTATTTATTTATTTATTTATTTTTGGTTTTTACGAGACAGGGTTTCTCTGTATATAGCCATGGCTGTCCTGGAACTCACTCTGTAGACCAGGCTGGCCTCAAACTCAGAAATCCGCCTGTCTCTGGGATTAAAGGCATGTGCCACCACTGCCCAGCTAACATTTTTTAATTTATTAACCATTTTATTTATTTATTTATTTTTACATTTCAAATGTTACCCCTTCTTGGTCTCCCCTTCACAAACTCTCCACCCATCCCTTTCCTCTTTTCCTCCCCCATCCACCCACCCATTCCCTTCTCACCCCTTTAGCATTCTCCTTCTCTAGGGGCATCAAGCCTTCACAGGACCAAGCACCTCCCCTCTCACTGAAGCTAGATGAGGCAGTCTCCTGCTACATAGGTAGCTGGAGCTATGGGCCAGTCCTTGTTTGGTTGGTGATTTAATCCTTGGGAGCTGTGAGGGGTCCAGTTAATTGATACTGTTGTTCTTTTTATGGGCTTGCAATCCTCTTCAGCTCCTTCAGCCCTTCTCTTAACTCTTCCACTGGGGTTTACTGGGGTCAGTTCAATGGTTGGCTGGGAGCATCCACATCTGTCTCAGTCAGGTGCTGCCAGAGCCTCTCAGAGGACAGCCATACCAAAACAATTTTGGTTGAAAACTGTCATTATCAACCTGAAGCAGAAATGAACTACTCATTAGAAGTTTTCTCTTAAAATAAAGTACACATTCACAGGTTCTTGACTGGTATCTAATGATGTTATCTAAGCTGAATGTAATATAGTAGAGGTAAATTTTCTTTTGGTACTCAAATTTTTGTTGGTTTTAACTTCCTATGCACTTAGATAGTATAGTTTTCTGCCCTGCTGTGGACCTTGAACATAGATTTTCACTATAAAGATTTTAAGGAATAATGTTTCAGTGTATGAGAACCATAAACCCGTGAGTATATGAAGAGGAGAACTGAGAAGAGTTGTTTTTAGAAAGAGCAAAAAGGACAAGTGAACAATTTAAAAACAGAATGAATGGAATTTAAAAATGCAAATAAATGAATCATATTTTTCACAGAAGCCAGATGCCCACTTGCTTCTATGTTACAACCCAATAGAAAAAAACATTATTTATTGCACAACAAAAACAAAATGATGTATTTGGAGGAAACAGTCTATTGATCCATCTGGTTTCCATGTCTATATAAAAAGTGGAATGTGCAGAGATGGTGCTTCAGTTAACTCTATCTCCATTGTCTATGTCAGAGTTGTTTAATTTTCCTTCAAGTTGAAAGTGGGCAAAATACACGACATTTATAAAAATTCTTTGTGAATCCTTCATAAAGTTTATCTGTTAAAACTTTTCAAAGATCTAATTTGCAATATCTATAAAAAATGTTCTTATGTTCAAATATCTACGTGTATCATGAAATCTTATTTTGTATAACTTCTTTCAGATCCATATCAAGTGATTATGTTTGAAAGAAGTCAAATAGCCTATAACAACAGTTTTCTCTTCAAATAATGTAGTTGGGTGAAGAAATAAGGAACAAGTGTCTTTGTCAATGAAAAGAAACAGAAAAGGGAATAAAGCACTTGATGCTAGATAACTATTCAATGATAATCATTTAAATGCAGAGATGATGTTGTACAACACCACACACATGATGAACATAGATGCTAAAATATATCTATTTTAAACTTTGGTCACATTTAAAATGTTATAACATTAAGCTAAAGAGTGGGTAGTTGTTCTGTCATGTTTGAGTTCTATTATTGGACCTGATATTGGACATTATCATTGTCACAGCTAATTTATGCTATTTCAAAAGAGTGATTCTCAATTGAAAAGATGTTTTTATAAGATTTGCTTGTAGTCAAGCCTGTCATCCATTTCCTTAATTAGTGATGGCTGTATGAAGGCCCAGTCCAGTGTGGGTGACACTCTGGATTGGTGGCCCTGGGTCCTGTAAGAAAGCCAAGTTGAGATAGCCATGGAAGAAATTAAGCAGCACTCTCCCATGGCCATTGAATCAGTTCCTGCCTCCAAATTCCTGCCCTGTTTGATTTCCTGTTCTGACTTTCATCAATAATGAACTCTACTATGTAATGTGAAGTAAATTCATTCTTTCTAAGTTGCTTTTGGTCATTGTGCTTTAAAGTCACAGCCATAGAAAGTCTAACAGTGGCACATCTGACTATGGATTTCAGAGGATTATAAAAGCACTTTGGAACTTTTGGCTTGGCACTGTGAAAGACCAGGGTAGCACATTGGTGGAGGACTAAAGGTGTCATGATGGAAGTTTGGCACTGTGTGGCAGAGTTAGAGTGCCTAAAGGGAACACAAGGAAGGCTCTTGGTGAATATGCATAGTCCACTTGCAATGGAGACTTGAGAATTTTGGACATGACAATATCAGAGGAAAGCCACCAAGGACAGCAGCATATGCAGAATGGAGCTTTCCTGAACATAAGAGATAAGCTGCATATACTGTAGATGACTTTGCAAGCATGTTAAAGGAACACAAAAGAGTGTGAGTTGATGCCAGAGGTCTAACACTAGTCTTTACACTGTTTTGCTTTAATTTGATTGTGGTCATTTGCAGGTTCTTCCAACAATTAATAATAAATTATTTGATTTGTTTTTTTAATGAAATAGGAGCCCACAGTTAAGATGATTTTGAATTTTACAGAAACTTTGGAATTTAGAGTCACTTTTGGATATTTTAAAATAAACTTTCATTATTTAGAAAATATTCTGGATTTTTAGAGAGATTGGGTGTTTTAAAGAGACTTAAATTTTAAAGTATTGAAGATTTAAATATTGGGAATTTTTAAGTTAAGCTATGTTTACATTTTTATATTAACATGAGAAATTGGGATGAACACACAAGAAAAGTCATGGTTTAATAGTCTTGGATTATTGTGGATTACTGTGTCCATTTGACAAGGGGTCAATTGTCCTGGTTAGTTCATGTCAACTTGATACAAGATAGAGTTGTTTGAGAAAGAGAAACCTTTACTGAGAAAATACCTCTCTAAGATTTACTTCTAAACAGTTCCGCAGTGCATTTTTTTAAAACAATGATTGATGAAGGAAGGCACAACAAACTGTAACTTGTGCCAACCCTGATATGGTGATATTGGGTGCTGTAAGCAAGCAGGCTAAGCAATTCATAGAAAAGGCAATCAAGTCAGGAGCATTCCTTCATAGCTTCTGCTACTCTGTCTCCAGGGTCATGCCATCTTTGAGGTTTTGACTCAAAGTTGAAACTTAATGTCAATTATGCAAAAGCCATTTTAAATCACTGACTCACTGAATTGAACAGTATTATAGCATGTAAAAACGTGTTTAATAGGAGGCTACAGAACAAAAATAAGTACATCTCTGGGCACTTAAAAAACATTCAGAGTTTGCCAATGTATATAACACAGAACGCTGTTTTATTCTAATATTCTCTTAAATACTTCTACTTCAAATCTATTAATATATTACCACAACTATAAATTCAATTATATGCTTTTAAAAGGGGTTAAACCATAAGAAAGAAATGGAGTATTATTACTCACTGTGGAACTGTGGGTTGAAGAGTAACAATACACAGAAGGAAAGCTTGTAAAATCTCAAATACATAATCCACAAGGACTGTTCTCTGATAAAACTATGGATATTTTCTAGTTCGTTTCACTGGATTTAGAATAACCTTTTGCTTTATGGAATCAGAAGTTGTCTAACTATGTGAATACCCTGAACTCCTTGACTGATGCTTTTTATTTCTTTGCTGCTGAGATATTAAACAAGAGCTCCTCTTTTTCCCTTTTGTATTTATACACAATTTATCAAATCCAGGGAACTACAATGAGGTCAGAAATTTGTAAATCTGACTACTATTTCATATCAGAAATGTCAGAAGTTAAAAAAAAATACACACACTGTTTACTTAATTTTCCTACAGTATCTAAGGCAGTTATTTCATGGAGAGTAGGTGCTAAGAAAATACTTTTGCCTATTGAGTAGCAGTGTTTATGTATAATATATAAAAGCAGAGTTCTGCTTCTTTAGCTCTTATTGATAAATATACAGTCCTCTATGATTAGGAAGTAATACACTCTTTTTCTTTCTGAACCACCAACTCATGCCAAACGACTTAGGCTTATATTATAGAAAATCACCTGAATCCTCATACTTCATTGTATGATTCATAGACCAGTCACACCAACTTCACTTCTGAGATTTTTCACAACACAAATAGCCCCATCCACCCTCAGCCCACTACACTATGTTTAGCAAGATTCAGGCAACCCATATACGTATGAAATTTAGAGGAATGGTTATATCAGAAGCAATTCTCAAATGTGATCTTCAGTTATTTCAGCATCACCTTCAAATTCATAAGAAGTGAAAACTCGGGCCTCCTGCCTAACCACACTGCAAGCACCACCCTTGGAAAATTCGTTGGACATTACACTTTAAGAAATGTTGACCTGGATCATTAAATTATAGTGTGCTTCAAAATTTTTCAGTGTTGTGAACCCTTAGATTACCATATTTTGTATAATACTTCCAAGACATTGGATGCCTAGAAAAATAAAAATGCCCATGTACATGGCTGGTTTTGGAAAGTTCTAGAAATATTTTGGAATTTTAAGATAATTTCAGTATGTTTTCTACTTGGGAATATTATTATTCTAAGAATTCTTGTTAGTTCATCAAATTTTCTCATAGTTACACAAATATGCTTATTCATAAACACATTTAACATTTTCTTAAACTCATCTACCGAATTGGCAGAAACTAACCTTGATTATAGTTGTGTATTTTTATTTATTATTTTATGATATGTCCTTCCCTCATTATGTAATAGAAGAAGACAAAAGTGGCATAACAATGTAAAAGCAAATTTACAGTAGTAAAACATCACTATAGTAAATATTATTGTAGTCAAAAGAAAATGTCCTAAAAGGGCTTTCCTCCAAACCACACATTAATCCTGAAATTCATTATAACACTCTCCAGTCTGGGGCAGGAATTTAAGTTGTTCCCATCTTTATTATTAATCTAGGTCAGGCATTGATTTCCCAATAGAGTCTTCTAGTATCTTCATTATAAAGTCCTCCATTTTCCCTCAACACCTTGGCATACAGTTACCAGCATCCTTGTTCCATTGTGCTGTGAATATGGGTCTACTGCATCAGTCACCAAATAATCCACATTTTAAAGGTCTACAGCTTTATGTCAGTATTCTCTCAGTTACTGATTTAAGCAAACCACTGCTGTGCCCTTTGGTCAATATCTAGTAAGTATTTTTGAGTGAACAATTTATTAAATGAATGAGATGGTCATTGGAAAATAGTGCACAGTTTTTGGAAATTAAGAGCTCCAAGAATGACGGAAGCATCAGGTGTCAAAAATAATTCTACCTTCCTTGTAATGTCAGTGTTAATAGTGCTAGAATCATTCATGCTTTACCAAATGGGCACTTTCGACAACTCCAGCTACAACACAAAATAGTGCCATATTCACATCCTAAAGGACCTTGACTAAAATCAAATAGACCTAAAATTTCCACAATTTCCAGGACCCCCCCCACAAAAAAAGTATATGGCATGCTCAAAATTCTATTACTGGAAAACCAGAGAATATTTTCTTCTTTTGTAGCATAGCTTCTTAATAGATCATGAAAAAGCCTACCAATTAATTCCATGTTGCACTTCAATAATAAAGACCATCATGCTGTTTAATTTTATTTTATATACTTTCAATCCTTAAAAATTAGTTTTCCACCTATTCTATAACTTTTAAGCCTCACCATTCTATTTTTGTTTGGTTGGTTGGGTTTTTTTGTTTTTGTTTTTGTTTTTGTTTTTGTTCTTTGACACAGGGTCTCTGTACTCTGACTGTCCTAAAATTCACTGTATAGACCAGGTTAGCCTGGAAACCTCAGAGATCAACCTGCTTCTATCTCTCTAGAACTAAGATTATGCCCACCTGTTTAGTTTTGGTGTGTGTATGTGTGTGTGTGTGTGTGTTTGTGTGTGTGTGTGTGTGTGTGTCTGTGTATTCTCTATAGGGATATCTGAAAATTTTCCAGACCACAGTCCTTCAAATAAAGCCCCTTTCTTTTTCATTATCTAGGCTTAGTCTCCTGGTGGTTGACAAGAACACTTAATGATTCATGGGAGGAGTCACCATCCAGGCTTTCGTTCTAAGCCAAGTACATATGATATTGGGCTACTTTATCTCCAAACTTGAAGCTGCAAGTATATGGTTGTACAATAACTCCTCCCTGAATTCAGAGGCAGAAGTTCAGGCTTCAAATATCTGAGGTGAAGCATCAGTTTGCTATACTAAAAGCTGTGGATCCAGAGATTCCACAAATATTCTACAAACCAAGCCCTAACTCAAAAATTACTTCCCTCAATAATTTATCAGGTTAAACACATGTTATTTTTAGAAATCTAATCAAGTACCATAACTGTAGAAATTTAGAGAAATATGGATAGAAGGGGGCAAATATATGTATATTATTCTCAACCATAGTCATTAACTATATACTCTTTTATTTCACATCTCCTTTTGAATACATCTGAAATAATCAATTAAATAATAACATTCCTAAGGTAGGTAAAACATTTCAGGCCATATATATACTATATATATATAAACTATATATATATATATATATATAAAGTTTAACTATATATAGTTTATATATATAGTATATACATATGTATATATGTGTGTATATATACATACACTATATAGTATATAAGCATATATACTATAATATATATACTATATAGTATAGTATGTATAGTATATATAGTGTATATATATAGTATAACATATACACACACACACACACACACAGAAACATAGATATAACAAAATGTTTTTCACTATTTTTCACTAAGAAGGAATTCTCTCCTTTTAGGTCTCTGTCTCTGTTTCTCTCTGTATCTCTGTCTCTCTCACTCTTTGTATGAGTTTATGTGTAAGTATGTATATATAAAAGCTTTTATCCTAAAACTAAATCTATAATATTGATACATAGAAAGCCTCTGCATATTGTTTATGTGGGCCCTTTCTCCAAGTACATGTACTCCCAAATGAGTGTATGAATGTCATGCCCACATATTACTTCCTCAACCATATAGTTTTGGGGAAAAAAATGAATAAATATTGAAACATGCCTTAAACTTCAGTCTGGAAATTAAGAAATTTAATTTTGAATTCAATTATTTAAAATATTATTTTCATAGAAAATATATAAGAGATCTAGAATATCTGATCACTTACTTTTATTTTATGTAATGTGTGAATGAGCTTTAGGGTGTTACTCAGAATGAAAGGATGGGGCTAAGATGTAGAGGAAATCACACTGCTATAGGATGGCAAATAGCAGCCCATGCAGGATCCACTGTCTCTTCCTGTTCAGCTTTCAGTTCCCATTCTTTTTGCTATAAATGTTGTTACTAACTAATGTTATTGGTATAAAAACTGCTGTTATATCCATGCTCACTTGTAAGGAAAAAATAGCTAGCTAAAGAACTTTGTGTGCTAAATTTAAATCATGTTCAATTTGTGACTAGACATCTTTCAATATCTAATTTTTTTAAGGATCTGTAACCTATTCACAAACAATGAGTGGTCTGGTGTATATGAAAGAGTTTTTAAACTGAAACTTGCAGAATTGCATTGTTTTAAATTTATCTTTTTTTTTTATGATTTAAGTTAGCACTATATTTCTATTATGGCACACATGCATTATTTTGTTAATTACCAATCCAGTCCTCCAGGAACATCAGATTGTAGAAGATCTTACTCAAATCCTCAAAATAAATCCTCAAATTCCTCAAAAAAATAAATAAAACTTATAATCAAGAATTGTCTAGGAAGAACTCTTCCTCTATGTATCCTAATATATTCAATCAGCATGTTAAACATTACACATTACATTTACATTACTGAAATATCAGCATAGCTCCATCAACATTTTTAATATTTCACATTGTTGAGGTATCTATATAGAAATCAGCAGTAGGTTTGGTGACATAATTCCTCAAATCTCAAAAAGCACTACATTGATGAATGTGAGGCCTTGTATGTGTGTGTGTGTATGTGTGTGTGAGTGTGTAATGCTCATGATTTGGTAATCGGTGCAGTCAGAAAGCAAAAAATTGCTGCAGCAATTTACTATGTACAGAGCATGAAGCACACTTATGACAACTGTGAGATATTACTGAGCCGCCTAAGAGAATAGGCAGTTGTGAGCTATCTGCTCTAGCCATGCACTAAAAAGCAGAGCCATATGGGATCTCACTTCTACACCCTCCAACAGACAAATCACAACCCAAGCATAGAGTATATGCAGAAAATACAGGTGCCCCATCTGCAGCCCACCTATGATTATTACAGGGCTTAAAATTTTGAAAATTATATCAGCAAAGCTATACAGCATTGATAATTCAAAAGCTTGTAATGAAAATGAAGGCCTGTGCTCATTTTGTGACATAAGACTTTTTAGTGAGCATACGGTTCTTTATACGCCCACTCTATAACTTCTCAAAAAATATACAGACTATAGTGAATGGATTCAGTTACTGCTGATGTAGGAGCAGATATCTGCCAATTTACTTATCTCTCTACCTATAACTAGAAGTATACAGTAGCACTCCCCCCCGTTGTAGTTGTGCTGTTAAAGACTTTGTAAGACTACCATTGCTGTATTTACATAGCATGACATGAGGGGTCCAGGAAAGCAAGCAATCAGGAGCTTCAATCTGGGGCTCCAATATGTCTTAGGAATTTCCCTGTACTCCTATTATCCTGTGATTGCATTCAGAGCTTGAAATTTTAAAATGAAAAAAAAAAATCTCTGGTAGTAGCAATCACCATTTTTCCTGTAATCAAGTCCATATTTCTTTTCATATTCTTTTGTTGAATTGCTTTTCTCTGTTTATTGTTGTTGCTAAACAAGGTGAGGTAACATTTTGCAACGATGACTTCTTTTTACACTAACAAAATCTTAAATGCAGTCGCTCGTTTCTTTCCTGCTATGTGCTCTCAAATCCATCTTTGTATGGGAGGCAACGGCCAAGATGAGTAAATTGCTCTTAGTAGGTAGTACTCTTTTCTTGACACTAGGAAGTAAATTGTCAAAGAGTTACACAAGGTTTTAGCTGCATGAGTCCCATTGATGTTAATGGGACTTACAAGGAAAACACCCCCACCCTCAAGCAAAGCTTAGAAAAAATAGTTAGCTTTCTTTACGGTCTCCACTGTATTTTATGTTGCTAAGCCTGGAACACACGCGCCTCACACACTTCTCAGTCCTCCCCTTTCTTTGACTATACCCCTCCAAGATTATAAATCTTCAGCTTTTCTTTAATCATCTCTATAGACATGCTGTCAACACTCTGCTCTCAACATCATTTCCATAGTACTGTAATTAAATGTCTCATTCTCTAATTCCCTAACGCCAAACCATGACTACTACCTAGATTGGAAAACTTACTGATGTGGTTTTAGGGAACTATAATAAATGCATTAGATATAGCAAATCATTGTTTATAAATTATTATAATGTTAGTTGAATATTTTCTAATTTTACACAGAATCTTAAATAATAAAATTGACTAAATTATATATTTTTTAGTTTAAAATATCTATCAATATTATTAGCTTCATTATTATTTAAGCCTTGACTACTTTTAGCATTTCATAGGGCAAAAGAAGAGAATAAGATCTTGGAAATTCATTGTAAGGCACTTATAACCACTTACACATTGGTTACTGAAAGTGTTTATAGAATAACTAATGAACGTTATTTGCTCCTGGCAATGTGCGTTCATGATTCCATAGTGTCTGTGGAATGAAGGACATTCTTGTCAATATGATGGAGGCAGAAATACTACAATTGTCTGATGTCACCCTTAAATAATACATTGCAACACACACACACACACACATATTTTGTGTTTATACTAATTTTTCCTCTAGCAAGTTTTGATTGTGAAGAAAATCAAACTAACAGCTTTGAGCGAGATTTTTTATGAGTGTTTGGTTCTGTATAGAGTTCACAAAAGGCCCAACCTTTGTGCCTACCACTTTATTTCATTACAGTGGCATTAATTACTAAGCAAGATGCCAAGTAATTGGCAAGGGACCGCTCCGTGCTTATTTATCTGACACCTTTATCCTATGCTCCTGGCTTCTCTCCTTAACTGCACTTTTACAATAGATTACCAGAGTAGGAACATAAAGAGCAAAGAGTCTTTCCTTGGCACTTTTATAACTCAACTTACCTTGAATTCTTTGCCTTATTTCAAACCATACCAATCAGAAAGGATTTGCACTAAACTAACATATTAGTCACCACCACATATACAAGGATCTTGAGTCTAAAACAGACAAGACTACACTCTTCTAAAAGCAAGTTGTTTACCTCACTAAACATTCCCCATTCATTCTTGTACCTATGGATTCATTATTTCTTGGAAGCTCTGTAGGAGCTTGCCATAAAGACCGAACACATCAAGCAAACATCCTGAAGTCTCAACACAAGGGGTATCTTAAAAAAAAAAAAAGGATATATTTTTCTCAATTTCTTTTCATTTGCTCCCAGCTATTATCAATTGCTACCGTTTTATCTCTATGTTGATCATGACAAAAGATATGTTTTTCAAAAAATAACACATTTGGACATAATAATGAGAACGTTGGTTTCTATCTTCACATTGCAAAATAACACGACTCGTGCTGTATAGTCGCAGTAGGCTGTCCAAGGACCCTGATGCCAAATTGCTGAGGATATTCTTGTCGCGATGACAAATTGCTTGCTGGTGGGCTGTGCAGAGTGTTGTTCTGGCAGCATCAGAGTTGTCTACGTGTCTGTCACTTGGTTAGGCTGCTTCAATCTTAGGTGATTCCACCCCACGCCCCACCCCCTTTCCGGCTTCCTCAATGCATTTTTTTCCAACTTACCTTTGCTTCTTAGTGAATGGGGACTTTAACACTCACTGGTAATGAGCCTATAGAAATGCCTTCCAAGCTCTCAGCACAGGTATCTGTAGGGTGAGAGGAGGATTTTTTTCACAGTACCATGCTTGTTTTCCATACAAACCTACAGGCTGCCATTACAGCCACCCACATTCCGGTTGGCAACACACTCATGCTCTGAGAGCTTTAATGAATCCAGACAAAATTGAACAGTACTTCTGACACGCAGGAAAACGGTGCATTTTAATGATACGTTGCAGGGTGATTTCTTTAATCTGTAAAATATTAATGGGCAATATTTTTATTAACAGTTCATTAAAAAAGATTACTCTGCATTTTATCTGATGTTTACTTTTAGACACTAAAGATGTTTCCTTGCAAAGTTCTTATGTGAAGTATTCTTTACTAAAGACTACTTAAAAAAAAATAGCATAAAAATGTAAATAAGTAGGCAATAGTCAGTAAACAAATTGGCCTGCAAACCAACTAAAGGCATTCCCAGCCATATCTGTTGACTACCTAGGAAAGCACGTAATTTAATGCTTCCAGATAAATTGAGGACAAAATCTAACCAGCTGACAGTTTTAGATAAATAATAAATAGTACTCCTATTTTATTACCGAGTTTTTAATTAAGTACAAATGTAAAGGGCTTTTAAGAACCATAAGGAATACAGTGTTTTTAAATTGTTTTGAAAAACTAAAAAGGACATGGCAATAACTTTTTTTTTTTTAAAGCAGATTTTTTTTAGTCCACAGAATGATAGTGAGGTTTCTCTCTGAGACATAATCTGTAGTGTTGGTTTGTTATTTAAGAGTCTAGCATGTGTAAAAAAAAAAAAAAGCTAATGGAGCTTTTCACAAAAGATAATATACATTGGAATAAAAGGAAACGAATAGGCTTTTAATCTTATGTGGAAAAAATGTTTGTTTTTACTGCTTTTGAATATAAATGTACTCATTGCTCTTCTTGTTCAAACTGTAGCCCTGAATTAAGTGGACTTTAAAGCTCTCCTAAATACATTAAAGATATGAGATTTGTTTTCAAAGAAATATATTTATATTTCCGAATGTGGGGATATGGGGGAAGTGCTGGAACGTGGAAAGAATAAAAGCTATTTTAACAACTCAACTCTCAGGGACATAGGTGAAAATTTCAGGCCACGATGATGCTTGAATCATGTTTTTCATGCCTACTGATAGAATTTGTCAACTCTCTGGACGGCATGGGTATTTCCAAAGTGAAATGTATCAAATTATCTTTCCCTGATGTGTTTATATTTAGCTATACTCTCTGAAGCCCTAGCAGCACACATTTCTGACACTTAGGAGCATCCAGTGTGAAGCTATTGATCCTAAAATTGCTAGGATTTTCTCAGAAGGCTGGTTGTTGGTTCTGCGCTGTTGTCACTGAAGTGGTTAAAGCTTTGTTTGTTTGTTTTGTCCTGAATGGCTCTTAATGGATTAAGCTTTAGGCTTTCACCAAAGCAGTAACTGATTGTTAAAGAAGCAAGGAGTAAACTAACCACAGGGTGTGGTGTGATGTGCGTGTGTGATGTGTGTGTGTGTGTGTGTGTGTGTGTGTGTTGCCAAGGTAAAGTAAATTACTAACTCTTATGCTCTGAAACCTAGCTAGAAGAATATGTGTTAAATAGAATATGTCTTACTACATATCTTTAACAAGTCTCTCTCTCTAACTGGCCAGAAATTATGCTAACCTGAAATCTCAACAAATTAACTCTCTACTTACTCAAGACTAATTGAATTGAGTTGAGTTGACTATATAGTGGCACACAGCTACTGAGATAGATAATAGTACCTGTAGTTGCAGGGTCACGATATCCTATGAAAACAATGTGTCCTATGTTTTGAATGTAGAACTGCTTTCCATAATTTACCAATAATATTCAAAATAGTGATTCAAATCTGCTTAAATCTTCAAAGCTACCACTGGGACATTAAGGAATATATATATATATATATATATATATACATATATGTATATATATACATATGTATATATATATATGTATTATGGAGGCATTATATATATTAAGCCCTGAATTAAGTGGACTTTAAAGCTCTCCTAAATACATTAAAGATATGAGATTTGTTTTATATATTATATATATATATATAATGCCTCCATAATATTGTGCTGTGGTTTTGGACTCTCATAATTAGGTTTTGGCTTAAGTGGTATTAAGTAGGGGATTAATGAGTTGACGAGTAAAGAAACACCCATATCTGGAGAAGCAGATGGAAATGCATTAATTTATGTGACTGTTTTATACAGTGCCAGCTTTTCTATAGGAAGGCCTTAATAATGTCTTGATAGCAATATATAATGACTTTAAAATCTACATTCTCAAATCACAAAATGATATCCCTCTGGACAACTTTCTGAATGTATGTGTGATAAAAATGTTGCAGACTCTGGTCTCCTTTCTAGATTTGCAAATGATTCACAAGACTACTTCCTGAGTACCCTCTGCCCATTGGTTACAGATGGTGACTAGCTCTGCCTAACTGACTTTTGATATTCTACAAAGTGTACAAGCCTCCTCGCCAATGAGCAGATTATGAACCTGAAAAGAAATATATTGAATAAAATAAATATGACCTCTACCTCAGCTTTAAATATGCTCGATTCATTCATTAAAAAACCCTAGGGTGAGAGTCATTTTGAAATTTTCACCATAGTTTTTCTATAGAGATGTGCATAGCCCCTAGCCTCTCTACATAATACATAATGGAATATGGGAGTTTTGTGAGTAAATCATATTGAGGTTTACTACTATAAACATGGCAATTAAGAACCCTCCATCATGTTTCTGAACTAATTGTGAACATGAATACTCCATTACATATTTGCATGTTTAAATAATATGCATTTTGCTTTACTTCTCAGAATATTAGCTCAATTCACTAAATTTCCTATGGAAAAAGAATAGCAAAATGTTCTCTTTTTTGTAAGTGTTGCCCACAAAGATATGAAACCTTGCAGTAACTTTCTAATTTCCATCTCATACTTATAATAAGTTCAATAAGTTGAAATGAATGAAGGGCTGAATTAAAGTCAATATATAAGCTTCAAAAGAGGGTACATTTAAGATATAGAAAGAAGGATCAATTCCATTGCAGGCCTGCAAAGTCCTTGTAATTTTCCAAATCCAATTCAACATCCTGATATTATGACGACAGAACTAGCTGCTACTTTAAAACCAGAGCCTAGCATGAAGAGAAGGGCTTTTAATGAACATACTAAAAAGACGGCAATTTTTCTCCTTGCATGTAATATTCTAAAATTAAGGTGGGAAAACCTTACAAAAACTGGATGAATACCCTTAGTGAATGACTAATTTGGTAATTGTGTGACACCCCAAAGGCAAATGTAGTTAATATTATTGCGCGCGCGCGCACACACACAGACACACACACACACACACACACACACACACACTTTACCCATTTAAAAATCCATGCTACTTTATCATACCCCTTTTTCTAAGCCACTGTACCAAAATAAAAGGGATGGGGGAGGTTTTGAAGAAAAGACTCCCATGCCCCCTCCCAACCTTTCCATTTTTCAGATCTGAGATCCTTCTAATTGACCTATTGCACTATCTTTCCCAACACCTTACTGAAATCAAAACAAACAAGTGTGTATACAGAGACTCTGGGCTTTTCTTTGGTTTTAAGTATTTTTCTGACTCTTTTTTCCAATACTTGCTCATTTCACTTCCTATGCTCTCAGTCTCATCTTGTTGCTCACTGGCCACTATTGCACCTCCTTCTGAGTGCCCTAAAGCCCTGCACTTCTATCGCTCCTTTGTGCTGGAGAGTGGGGGAGGGGCTGTGGGGGAAGCACATGGCCTGTGATGCTCCCTAATCTTCCCTGTTTACACCACCACCTGTGAAAGAGGAGGAAACTTTCCAGGGCTTGAATGAAAAGCTTTGGCCTCTCCTATAGACTAGGATGCACCAGGCGGAAATACTGTTTGTTAGCCCAGCAGAACTTTTGAAAGATCACACACACACACACACACACACACACACACACACACATGACAGAGTAGCTATAGGCCATACCAGATCAAACAAGGAGGAATTCAATACATGAGATGAACTCTGCTGGCCCTCAGACCTCCAAAAGGCCAAGGTTATGAGAGCCTTGTAATGAACTGGATTATGAAGACACTTAACATACTAGAATGAGAGTGTAGGTGTCACATTGGCAACCTTCCACTGTGGAGCAGACCTGTTTACTTTTCTGGTAGAGTGTGATTGCCAAAGATTTGATTCCAATGGTACTTGAACCTCAGATACAACATTAGAACGATGAAGTACCGCTTTAAAGCATCTGTGGTTCTGTCAGTTTACTCAGATTAAAGAGAGTAACTAAGTTGGAAAATAAACCTCAGAGAACTAAGGTTAAAAACAGTAGTGTAGTCCCAAACCAACACACTGGTCAATCTTTCTTTGTGTAGAAAACTTGGGTACATAGAGGCCTATTGATTCTAAGTTAATAGAATGATCTGCATATATCAATAAGCTCCATTGCCTTTAAATTGTCATTTGCCATAAGAATTTTCTTTACTATTTTGAAATATGAAACACTGTGAAATACATATGACACTTTATCTTTGTAAAATTTTAATGTTCTACTTTCTCAATCTTCTACTTTTTGATTTAAAATATTTACCTCCTTCTAAGAGGTTATAAGGACTTCCATTTCTTCCATATCTATGCATAGCCATAATATTGAAAGTGGTAGCGATATGGCAGGATATCCAAATCCCAACAGTAATATTACATATTGGCAGTTTTCAATGGAGGAGTGTGTATACTATTTCTTAAATATTGTTGTATTGAAACTACAGTGAAATCACATTTGTGACTTAGGCACAGCTATTTAAAGCCCTTGCTCTACTGCCTGCTAGACTTGCATAAGCCCAGGTGATCCTGGCCTTCTGAGAAACATTGGTGCCCTTACGTCACTTATGTCACTGGAAGACATGTTTCCTAGGATATCAATTATACATGGCAATTTTGTACTTTGATGTACTTACAAATCAACTAAAACAGTGTTCATCTTTGGTGCACCTATATGCTATGTTTTAGCATGTAAGAATGGCCCAAAGTATCTCAAGTTTTCCGTAAGGGACAGAAAATGATCAAGTGTGATATCAGTATGCTATGAGAGTATAAAACATGTACCCCTAAATCCTTCTAAGGGAATTTTTGAACATACTTGACTTTCTTAATTATTTTACTACTTCCACACCATATCCTTTGGGCGCCAAAGGGCATGGCTCAGTTATTGTTCCTAAAAGGAAAATTGTCTCTGATGAAAGTTTCATTGCTATAAAACCCATCATTTTACCCTTTAGGAGCTTAAATTTATAATTATCATTTTGGATACTCCAGTACATTCAAAAGTATAACATGCATATACTCATGCCTGTCTCTATATTCATGTACACACAAACAACACACTCTCTCTATAAACTATACTTTAAAAATTAAATATTGAGCTCTATCCCAATCCTATTATTTACTTTATTGTACAGTTTCCTACGCTCTGCCCTTTGCTCTCTGTTTGTCAGAAGGATTCAAAACTTATTTTGGAACCAAACAAAAGTAGTTGTTATAGCCCTTAAAATTAATGATGTAAACGCTGGTGACACTCATGCCACTAACAGCAGGAATCAAAGGGTTTCCTTCCTTGAACAATATAGTTGTATTGAAAATTAACTGTAGAGGGACAATGGAGAAAGAGACCACAGCATGATATTCAAAGCTCCTACCACATACCAGCCACAGAAATTAATTAAGATGAGGAATTATACAAAGTTTTGGAATGTATTTGTGATTTATTTTTTTGTCTGTGTTTTCTACATAAATTGCCTTGATCCATGTAAAGTGAAGACATCTCTAGCGAGAGGCTGTTAGGCATTTTATACTATCAGAGTTTGATAATGTAGTCAGAAAAGAATGCCAGGCATATAGTCGAATCTTAAACATTTGTTGAAAGAATGACTGATTATAACTACTTTTCAAAGACAGAATAAATCAGTTGTCACCCTTAATATATTTGGAAAGCCATCAGCAAATGGCTATTGGAGATTGAAGATGCTAGATGGGAGATTCCACTGTAGCAGTTTCTTTACTCTACTGTAGAATTTTTGTTCAGAACCCCTAGGGGAGCACTCTTGTTGTGATTAGTCTTAGGCTGGCAGACAGTGCCTCTACTCCAGAGCAAGTTCTCAAAGCAATCCTATGTCCTCTCTTCATGTCCCTGCCATTTACCCATCCAGTTGTTAACACATTTTAAATTCTGACAGGTTATTTCACTTCCAAAATGATACTAAGAGTCACACATGTCAGAACTCCACTTGATAAGTTGTGTTCATTTCAAATGTGGTATGTGAGTACTGAATCCTCACTCTTTGAATCCTGCAAAGTGTATCAATAATTATGCCAAATCCATCCAACAGTTGATTGAGGTGTTTTCAGTTTGATATGGGTGTCAAAATGTGAACATTATTCAGATCTTTGCCTGGTGTGCTGAATGGAAAAAATCCATTCATACATTATAGATTTATTCCTAATGTGAAAATTAGACAAAAGTGTCTTGGATTCCCACACATTTTCTTTGTGGTTACAAAGGTGACTTTGCTACATGACACGTGGTCCTTTTAATTATATCTAATTATACATGTCATATGTTAAGGTTCTAAGAAAAAGGAAGATTTGTATACTTTTTGGGTAATGCTTTGTAAAGAAACACTTTGCAACTGCAATTTCTAATCTATTTTGAAAATCTTTTGAAGTAACTTTGCACTTCTACTATTTAGTTGTGATATTCCCAACTTGTGGCCCAATTTGTGCCTGAACAGACAGACTGATAAGAGCAGTGAAGAATATGAACACTATAGTCATATTTTAAAGGCGGTGCTATGAGGGACTAATGTCGTAACCCAGAAAAACTCAAAATATGTTTTTAAATCAAGTCATTGCAAACATAAAGTTAAAAAAATAATTTCTAAGGAATAGACTTAAAGACCATCATTCTATGTATCAAATTTACTAGCAAACTTACTTTAATTTTATTTTTTTCATAAATCTGTAGTAAATATGTTAGGCATATATGTCTATATATATGTACATATATATATATATATATACATATATATATATATATATATTCAGGTGTGGATATTTAATAATATAGTTGAGAATTATTTTCTACATGTTGAACTATTTTTCAGGGCCTCTAATCATGAAGGGCAGTGGCCTTAAAATCTATACATAAATTTGCTGTCATCTTTTAATTTCATTCCCTTGAGTTTTTGACCCAAAGAGGTGGTGTGCATTCACAATCCAGGGCTAAACGAAACAAACACTTGTCTCTGGAGTCTGGATACTGACCTTAGAAATATAAAATGAGTCAAGTGTTCCTAAAAATATTATCATCAGATACAAAAGTGAGATAATGGGAGAAAGGAGAGACAGAGAGAGACAGAGACAGAGACAGAGACAGAGACACAGAGACACAGAGAGACAGAGACAGAGAGACAGAGACAGCGAGACAGAGAGACGAGGGAGACACAAAGATTTGAAAGGCAAGTTTAGCAAATTTAGTGCACATTGAATATATATATGTATATATTTTCCATCCATATCCTGCTCTTATACCCACAGTTAAAAGAGTCGGGCTTCTGACTTTTAATGAATCACTGTGAATTTTGATTACATACGTTACTCCAACCCTCGGCTGGGGGACAATTATAGTTCGTTATATGCATCTCAAGTTGTTTGTTCCTTATGATGCACAAGGATGTTTAAGGACTTGTTACTGCCAAGAGCTTCCCCCACCACCACCAAATAATTTCACAACAGAGTAAAAACACATGGACTTTATATGAAGCAAAAATAGAAGTGATATAAGGGTTGTATTTTTATAGCTGTATTTGAGTACATTTCAAATGAATGTTTGTTAAACAGGGGGAAAAATCAGACTGGCATTGTCGGGATTCTAAGCGAATTAGGTGAGGCAGGGACAGGAAGAATCCGAGTAGCTTGCATTTAATTAGCACTTACTGGTACAAAATAAATTAGACAGATTTGTCTTGTTTTATGAGCAAGATCCTGTTTTTCTATTTCATTTTCTTTGTGCTTTTGGTGAGGACGGATCTGGCGCTCTGGATACTAACTAGGCACTAATTCAATTGGTGCTTTCTCCGACGGTCTGCTTGCAAACCGGTGCCAGACCCACTGGTCCTTTGTGTACTGCCCGCCCTGCATGTGTCTGGGCTCCCCTGGCCAGTCCGTTTTTTTGTCTCTGATGGTTAATAAGCTTTGAGCCTAGTAGTCAAATGTGGTGGGAACGGGGACAAGACGAGGGTCCTTACTGAAGGTGTTTGTTGTTAAATAGAACAATTCAGCTGTCTCTTTAGAAAACTTGACAAAAGGAAATGCTCCCTGCTGAGAATTTTCTTAGCCTGTTGCACAAAAGATGAAGTTTGTTTAAGAAATTGCTGCTAAAGAAAGCGTCAACCCATTAAGGTAATTATATGGAACCTGTGCCGTATAACAGCTTAATTGATGTTAATGTTTGTCTAATTGGTGATCGGGAGAGTGCAAAGGACTAAAGGTCTTCCGAGCACTTTCAGTCACGGCTCTGAAAGGGCTCTTCTGGTTTTCACAGCTATAACAATGCCCGCGCGCCTTTCTCAGATTACGCCTTGTTTTCAGCCCCTTACAGCATTCTGCTCCACTACTTAAAGCGTAAAAGAAGGGTGAAGAGCCATTGTCTAACGCAGCCTTTTTCAAAGAGTGTTTCTGACAGGAATTGTTCTAGGAATCAGGCAGGAGAGAAGGGAGTGTGAGAGGTGAAAGCCACTATCACCCAGTTGGGCCACCTCCCCAATGAGCAGCAAGAGCCGCCTAATTGCTGCATCTGTTTTTCCCCCTCCCCTCCAAACCTCCCTTACTCTTAAACAAGATCCTTACACCATTGCCACATGTTCCTGTGGAATCTCAAACAAAACAAAACAAAACAAGAAAGAAAAAAAATGCACCCCAACCTTGCTGACATTAAACAACAACAACAAAAATTTGGCATAAAGAGAACCGTTAAGAAAGCACAATGTAACTAAATGCATACACAAAAATCTATGAACTTCTATCTTTTCTAAACTTTCACATACTGTATGAACACATTTACAAATATGTTTAGATAAATAACACACATATATAAGTAGGCATCTATGTGTGGCTTTTTCTGTGTAATGACACTATGATTATTAAACGGAGACTTTTAATGCAGATACAAATGTATAGGTTTGGAAATTCTGTATTTGTTTTCATATAAAAATTCATTAAAGATGCCATCCACCTTTATAGTTTAATTAAAAGAAATCTTAGTAAACATTGTTGATCCGGGTTATAAAATGCAAAGTCCTCAATATTTTGCATCTCAAATTAAGTGAATGGAGAGCCAAGACTCGTCTTCTAAAAAAATTCTCAGCTTACACACTCATTCACACATACACACACACACACACAATCAGCTTACACACTCATTCACACATACATACACACACAATCAGCTTACACACTCATTCACACATACATACACACACAATCAGCTTACACACTCATTCACACATACACACACACACACACACACACACACACACACACAAATGCACGCATGCACTTCACTTAACATGCCCCCATTCTGAAAGTTATAGTTCTCGAGCTTTTCCATTTTTATGGCTTACGTTCCTATATTTAACAGATTGATATTTTCCTGTTTGTTCTCTATAAGATTCCTTTTCTACATACAGAGTGTATTCATGTGCTAACTTAATGAGGAAATGACGAGTTTTTATCAACCTTATTAAACATACACCCAGAAGATATCCATTTTAATAAGGGGCCAATTACTAAGTGTGTCTTCAGTTAGAAGAACTTAGCTTTTACCTTGTTCTTTGGCTCTCCATGTCTCTAATTAATTGAATCTTGAAATCGTTGGACTTTCAGCTTAAGAGAAGACTGACGAAGGGAACTTAACAACACTGCCTATTCCTTTATGTCTAGAATGGGGGGAAAAACACCTGTAATGCTAAAAGACTCAGGCTTTTGTCTGTTTCTAATATTACTTTTCTGCCTAATTGCCATCACTGCCACGTACATTAGGCCCTTTTTCAGCAGGGTTAAAACAGGGCCAGTGATGAATGGAAAACTGATTGTACTGCTGTCAAACTTGAATGTGAGGCTCATTCTAGAGATAGAAGTACGAGGAAAAGGACAGAGAATTGCACTTCATTAAAGCTCCACCAAGCTGATTGGAGTGGAGGAGGTAATTGAGATTTAAAGTGGCATTCCCATCACACTGTCCCTTTTTCAACTTAACAACTGTCATTCAAGCCACATAGGGCAACAATTGGCCAGATTTCCCAGCTCTTCTGAGTAATAAAACAGACACTCACCTTCTGGCTATTCGTTTTACTTACTTTGTTCTAATTTCCAATTCATGTGTCATTAGTGAACGAAGATTGACAAGAAATAGCTTTGACCTCACAGATTTGACCTTCAACCCCCAAGACCCAACTCTAGTCTGAACATAGGTTGGAATATGCTAAGAAACACCTTTCCTTTGCATACACATGAATGGCAGTTTTTTTCATCATTGTACCACCCCCTGCTTGCCACTACATTTAGACTATGAGACATGTCAACTGCCTGTCACAATTACAATAGACACAGCAAACCAGAATTTTCCCCAAATCCAAGGGGAACTTCCTGAACAAAGAGTAAATTTTATTGCACAGACTTTGGAGACCCCCAATTTGTAGAGCCATAATGAATGTATCCCATGGACAAATAGGTAGTTGTTAATTATCCTAGCCATTTCTTTTTTTTTTTTTTTTAATGTGCTAACAACATGGCACACAGAGCCTCATATCCTCCCCGTTACCTGATGATCTCATCACTGTTGAAAAGCTGGCAGTCTGGGAAGAAGGCATTATTACAGCAACTCTGCATAACAAAGCATTACATGAACATAATCCTTTATTTTCACGATTTAAAAAAGGAAAGTGTGATATTTTGGAAACAGATGGGTTTGGCTACACGATTACTCAACCAACTGAAATACTTTACCTCTAGTATCACTTTAAGATAAACATAACCCTTATATTTTTCTGAGTGCATTATCTTAAACGACTATGTGCCAATTTGGCATTATCAGTCTGTAAGTGGAATAAGAAAATAATTTCCAGAGGGCAAGACCCATGACCTGAATAAGAACTCTTGATGAGTTTAAAAGTAATTTTTATCTTGCAAATATTTGGAAGAGAAGCCTGTGATGGCTGGGAAATTGTTAGTATTTTTACATCTTGAATGACAAACGTGCTGGCGATTCTAATGTTAAACCCTCTAACATAGTGAAATATACCATGTTAGTGACCCATATTTGGAAACTTGACTCCATCTACTTTTAGGTGAAGCATTTTGAAAATGAGACAAAGTGATGCCTTTGGCTTCATATTGATATATTGATGAACCTGAAAGTCATTTTTATTCCATTTCTCTGAAGTTTCCTTTAGCATCCTGGCTGTGGAAGAGCACTGATTTCATTTGAAGGGACAATACATGCATTTTATTTTACCTGGAATATTCTACTGTAACAGGAGTTTGTATTACTTACTTACTTACTTAATTACTCTTAGTTACTCTGTATTTTCTGAGTTTCTTCCTGAAAGGAAAATACATTGAATACATTTTTTATTTTATTATTTATAGGAAAAGACAGTTGCTTTCATGATCAGTCATATTGTTACCATTTCACCTGTGAATGCTCACAAAGCCATTACTTTAAGACCCTTTGAATAAAACTCAAAGGACTGTTTTGGTTTTGGTTTTGGTTTTTGGGGGAATTTTTTTGGTTTTTTTTTGAAATGTTGATTAGTATATGTGTCATTTCAGAATAGGCCATATTTTCATAGTTTGATATAGTAAGAGCTTATAGATAGTTACAAAATTTCAGAAAGTCTAGTATCAACAGCATAGGCTTTATTAGTTATATGCAAAAGTTATGTGAGCAATGTGCTTCCAGGCTAGTGACATCACATAGGTGCTTCGGGTTGTATGTGCTTTCCTGTTATATAATAAAAATGTTTTAAGCCAAATGCTGAAGAAACCTCTGCATTTGGAGCCTTTCTATCTAATGGGTGAATTCTGAAGTTCTTCCAGGTCAGAGAAGGTCCAAACTTTTGGTTTTATCTCAACAGCAAATTAGAGGGTCATCAAAAGAAATAAATCTCTGACTGTTGGTAGTTTCTGTAAAGCTGCCTTTCATCCCACACCTGCGACAATTACTCTGTGTTAGTGAAGCTAACAAGAGTCAGGCCACAGGTCAAGGGTCGGGGCACTGTCAGAAGGAAGTTCTTCTCCAGTCCACTAAATCTCTTATCATTTCCATCTATTGTGATATCCACCTGTCAATCACAGAGTGTCAGCCATTGTCTTGTTTTATATGCTGTGCCTTCCTTCTCAAGAGGGCACACTGATTACCTTCCTTATAATTGACATGTATTCTCCTTAAAATGTTATTTCTAAAATAAATACACTGATCATATGAGCATTTTAAAGAGCTAATGCTTTTATATTAAAATAGAGCAAGAGGGATACTAAAACAATTTTCAGGTATTTATGTTTGTTTAGCTGATTTAATGAACAATTAACACATAGCAATGGGGGAATGGCAAAGTCAAAACTTTACAACTTTTGAGTTATCTTGAGTCATTGTGGGTACAAGCTCACCCCACATATCACAGACTAGTACAACATTGTCCTAAAGTGTGCATTTTCAGACAGAATAAAGCATTTTGTGGGAAATGTTTTAGTGATGGGCTTCCACTGAGTTACATATACACAGCTGTGTCTATGTCTACTGTGCTGGGATGAGATGAAAGCCAGATTAGAAGATGGTGCTGTGAAAGATTCTGTTAACCCAAGCAGGCAGTAGCAAATCACAATGGCCTTTGTCAGGAGCATCAGCTTAACAGGAAATTCTTGTCTCAAAGTATCTTCCTGAAATACAAATACAACAAGCAAATAAAAACACTCAGCTTATCAGGGCTTCGAAAGAACAAGTCAAAAGTTACTAAATCACAAGGAAATTTCAAGCTGCCCTTTTCTCTTGACAATTGTAAAGTAAATCTTGGAAATGCCCAGATATCCCTGCCCTTAAGGAAACTTATTAAAAGCAGAGTGGAGCGATAGTTGTGGAATGGAGCAGAGGACATCATAAGCTTCAGCCTTGATTCTGTTATTAGCTTGTTGGACAACCTTGGGTTCAGTTTCTCCATCTGTCAAATGGACTGAACTCAGCATTCCCAACTCCACCCATTTGGACAACATGGATTGATCCATACCCCGAGATGATAAATGCTCTTTGTTGCTTCTAGAAGAGTTTTATGCCAGTTTCTAACAAAACATACATAACCATGCACAGGCCCTTGTACTGTTGAAGACAAAGGCAGTGCCTTCATTTTTCTTAACTTCACAGTGAAATAAACAGTGCCTGGTGAACTAATGAATGAAAGAAAGGTTCCTAGGGCAATGATGCATCCTAACCCACTCTGCTTCTTTCTTTAATTAATAATAGAATGCATTTATTTTCAAAAGTATACCAGTTTGGATGACAAATTCTATGATAGTCATTATTTCCTCAATGGAAGTCAAACCACTTGGATTGCTAATTCACTTAAGATCAATTAATGTCACTCAGACTTATCTTTTCTTTACAAAATAACTCCAATTCCCATAACCTTCTTTTTCTTCTACTTTAAAGTTTAGTGATTAGTCTAAGAAACAACTGAAGCACAGATCTGGGCTTCCAAGTGTACTGTCATTCAATATTTCAATCAGCAGTTCTCAAAGGCAGTCCTAGAGCTCTATAAAAGGCTATGCTGGCAGCTTTATTGAGCTGCACCTGAATGCCTTTCACTGTGCTAGTTATCTTATAGATGATCAACAATATAATATATAATATTATACTATATAATTTATTATATATAAATACTATTGTGAGATATATGTATATATTTATATATACATATATATGTATGTATGTGTGTATATACATATATATACGTAGATATATATTTCATGGCATGGCTTCTTTCTGTAACCCAGGCTGTCCTAGAACTCACTTTGTAGACCAGGCTGGCCTCAAATTCACACAGATCCATGTGCCTTTGCTTCCTGAATACTGGAATTAAAGGCATGCACCATCACTTCTGGCTTCTATTATATTTTTCATGTGTATACATAAACATTATTATTACAAGTTTTGTTTGTTTGTTTGTTTATAAAATTAATGATGTAGCAGCAAGCAAAACTAAATAACATGTTTCAATAGACTTGGGAAAGACTAATTTTGTAGGTCAGAACATACTTGGGATAATGAGGATGGGTTTTCCTTTTTCTTGATTATAATAAATGATACCTTAAAGTAGGCAGCACATAGTTAAAGAGTTTATATGCTGTTTTCTACATGAAAATATGCATTATGAACATCACAAGCCATGATGCCAGTGAAAAATTATACTACTCAAAGCCATTCCTGGACTCAAGATCATAATCCATGTCTTTTCATCACATGTGTTTTAAGCAATCTCCTCAATTGTTCCAATCAGTCTAATGGTACATCTGAGATGCTGACAAAGAGCCTTGATGCAAAAGTAAATGAAAACAGAGAAAAACATTTGGTTTTGAAAACTGAAGTTATGGTTGAGAGAGCAAATATTAATCCAACAGTTTAGGTTTCTAGTAGAAATATTGACATTTATTGTAGGCTTTTTTAAGAGTCTATACTAGTTAGTCACAAGTATACAAAGTTTGACTCCAACTTTGTTGAGGAAACACAGCAAGAAATAATCTCAGATGCTAATCAAAATAAAGAAGCTGATTATGATACCAGATTCTATTTTATTTGAGCTCTATTGATACTTTTTCATTTATTTAATGGAAACTATGGAACCGAGAACAATATCAAGAAATCTTTCAGGTGTGTCATGGCAATGACTTCCTCAATAAACCATAAAATTGTTGATAGTCGTGAAGCTGGCACAGCTTAGGAGGAAGTATAAAAGTGGGTACTAGAAAGATTCACTGTCAAATCTTTAAATTAACCACATTACTAACTTTATTTCTACTTAAAAATTATAACTTTATTTTGGTGAGCACCAGTGAATCGGTAAATAGTATTGACATTCCCTAGATCTCTCAACATTCCATAGTTCTTTTCTAGGAATGACTTATAATCAAGTCCAAATCTATTTGATTCCAAATAAGGAACTGGAGTCAGTTTCTGTAAATGAGTGTTGCACAACCAAGGATAGAAAATAAGAGTATTTTCAACACAAACACCTCCATGAGGATGTGCAAGGCAAAAGTATATTCATCAGACTAATCAAGAAACACTATAGGGCACACAGCCAACACTCACTAAACTCTCTTCCCTCCATAGGAAAGCTAATGGAAACCCACGCATAATAGTTCTAGTTAAATACAGAGAGGTCATCATCAAAATCAATCCAGCCAAATTACAAAGCTTAAGATGCAATGACTTTAATGTGAATTTTTTGGTGTTAAAAGTATCCAAGTAGGGAAAGAAATGTATGAAATAAAATGTGGTATTAGCTTTTTCTAAAGCATTTCTTCTATAAATTTGTTGTTGCATGTGGTCTGGTTCTGTTTACTATTAATATTTGGGGTTGTGAAAACTTTTTCATCTCATACAGATTCAGAGTCCATACTATGTGTAAAGAAATTTGCTTACTTTGAGATAATTTTATTCTGATAGAACCACAAAAATCATGCACCAAGATCTCAAGTTTCTTTTCCCCAAAGAGAGATAGTAAAATGTAGCTCACTATTACAACAGGATGCTGACATTGGTACCAGCAACCATAGACTATCTTCATCGCTGTGAAGTTTCATCTTGTAGCCAATTACAACATCTACTTTCACCCATCTCTAAAATCACTTTACACTTGGCAACATCTAGTTGTCATATATATATATATATATATATATATATATATATATATATATATATATATATATATATATATATATATAGTTATTTGATTTCATTTAAAGCCCAATCATAAAGTATGTAGATTTTTAGGACATTTTTTTATCCAAAATAATGGTGATCAGTCTACATGGTCTGTTATTACAGTCTTTCTTTTTATTGTTCATTTGCAACAAATGGTATGGAAATTCATTTTTTCAACCACTAAAGTCATTGAAAGACATCTGGAATATTTCCAGTTTATAAAGACTAACATTTAAGCTGCTGGACAAACAGAAATGGTTGAGTTTTTATGAGTGCTCACTACCCTTGTAGAGGACCCAGGCTCATGTCCAGTGTCCACAGCAGGTGTTGCCCAACCAGGTTAACTCCAGTTTCAGGAGATCCAATGCACCCTGGCCTCTGCAGGCAATTGAATAAATATCAAAGTGCCTAAATAAATATCATACATGTATATACAAATAATTTCAAAAATAAATGTTTAAAAAATTAGCTGTCAAGAACAGTCATAAACACATATTTTTATGTCTCAGAGATAAATGCCCAGAAGTTCAATTGGTAGAAACAGTGGGTAGTTGAATACTTACTTCTGTGAATACCAAATAGTTTTCTAATGTTAATTAAGTCAGTTTATATCCTCCAGAAATGTGTAAGTAATCCAGCTTTCTTGCTTACATTTGGTCATCTCATATTTTTTTTATAATTTAGTCATTCAGTAATAATTCGCATTTGTAATCACCAAGATAATTCTTACAAAGATGTAACTTCATAGCTTACACAAGATGAAAATCTAGTTTCCATATCTTCTCATAAAAGGATGTACAACTTCCTTAGCAGAGACAGATAACACAATAGTTTGGCATTTATGATGGTCAATGTTATAGCAACACATCATAATTTCTTATGATCCATAATTTACATCGAGGTTGACTGTTGAGAATTTACAGTCTGTAGGCTTTGATAATTTTATAATGACATACTTATACAGTTGTATCATATGAACTGGGACACTATCTTAACAATCTCTCCATACTCCAATTAACTCATTCTCTATCCCTCCAATCCCTAACAACCTCTCATTTGTTTTTTACTGTCTTCATAGTTTTACCTTTTCCAGAATCTTATAGTTGTAATTAAACAATGTGTGATCCCTCCAGCTTAAACTCTTTCGTTTAAATTTCCTTCATGGCTCCATTACTCCTCTGATTTTTGTGCCTACTAACATTTTACTCTTTAGATGTACCACATTTTACCCATTTGCCTATTGAAGAATATCTGATGTAAGATCTGGGCAATTATGATTAAAGCTGTTAAAAATAATTGTCTGCAAGCCATTGTGCAAGGATATGCTTACCATTCAGTTGAGTTAATATCAGGGACAGTTGATGGGTCTAATGATATGTTCATGTTATCTAATGATATAATATGTTTTATAAGAACCTAACAACATTCGATGGTAGCTGTACTCTTTCATAAAGAGTGAATACGTCTCTCTTTCTCCTATCCTTAACTACTATCTGGTCTTATTGATATTTTGGACATAGGTCATTCTAATAAGTCTCTGTTGTTTTACTTTATAGCCCCCCATGACATATTATGTTCAACTGTTTTATACTTTCCTCGCCATTTGTATTTCTTCTTTGGCGATAATTTGGTCATGACTTTTGTTCTCTTTTAAACTACTCATATCATAAATTTTTGATATTCTCGTTGAATTTTATCAGTTCTTTGTATATGTTAAATACCAATCCTTTGTATAATTTGCAGAATGTTTTTTGAGGCTGGTGGTCTGTGATCTTGCTCCTTGGCTGTGATTTTAATTTGGAGTTTTTCTACTGGTCCATTGTATTGAGTTCATCTTCTTGTCTACTTTTCATGTATATATATCCTTCTCCAGTAATGTTCTGTTTTCATTTTCTATATGGAATGGTAATGATTATTTTTATTTTTATTTATTGTTGGATTTTAGCAGGTCTTTATATATTATAGAGGTGGTAGCTGGTGGCTTGGTGAAGCTAAAGCTGGAAGAACAAAAGAGAAGCCGGAGGTGGGGCTGATGACAGCCAATTTCAGAACAAAGCCAGGAGGGAACAGAGTGTAAGAATGTAAAAATGCCCCAGGAAAGGCATTTTTAAAATTACTCACAACAATGAGTAATATTTTAAACTGAATTGATTTAATATATTTATCAATATGCTATTGCCATTCTCAATTCAGTCATCCAAGAGTTTATTAATATTTGTAGTTGTACCCTTAGCATCCATGCAGACCATTGTGTCATCTACAAACAAGGACAATCTTATTTACTCTTCTTCATTATTTTCCTTTTATGTGCTGAGATATTGCATTCCTAGAACTTCTAGCTCATGTCAGCAGTTCGTGCAAAGAAAGTTCTCTTGGGAAAGGACTCAAGGAGCTGAAAGGTTTGCAGTCCCTTAGGACAAACACCAATATGAACTAACTAATATCCTCAGAGCTCCCAGGAACTAAACCACCAACCAAAGAGTACACATGGGGGGACTCATGGCTCCTGCAGCATGCGTATGGCAGAGGATGGCCTAGTCAGTCATCAATGGGAGGAGAGGACCTTGGCCCTGTGAAGGTTCTATGCCCCAGTGTAGGGGAATGCCAGGGCCAGTAAGCAGGAGGGGGTGAGATGGTGAGCAGGGGGAGGGGGAAGGGAACAAGGGATTGTTTTAGTTTTTGGTTTTTTATTTTATTTTATTTTTATTTTTCATTTTTTTTGGAGAGGAACCTGGGAAAGGAGATATTGTAAATAAAGAAAACATCTAATAATAAAAAAAAAGAAATAAAGTTCTCTTGGACTTTAACCAAAAATAATAGGACTTTAGCTATTAAGTATAAGATTAACAGCAAATAATTTGTAGATGTAATGTATGAATTAATAGAAGCTTCCATTTAGTTCCAAATTTTTATTAAGTTTTTTTCCCATGGAGTTCATAATTCTGCCCAAGCTCCAACTTGATAGAATCCTATCATTTCTCTCCTTAAACTTTCATTAATATGAGAGGCTACAATGCCTGATTTTAAACTGTGGCTGGTTGGAGACTGGCCTGCTGGCATATTATTGCAAGGTGGGCAATCAAGCTGTAAGGCTACTAATGGTATTACAAGAAGAGAGGGTAAGGGTTGATCAGAGAAGAGGAGCTTAGTCTCCTTTTTCTCAGGCAAGAGAGAGGTGGAAAAAATCTGCTTCCTGTACAGCCTTCCCTGATTCTATTAGGATAATGATATTCTCATATCATTACAACCAAATAAAATAAAAACTGAAAGTCTAGGCTTCTACTCGGCCTTTGTTCTTTTCTTTTCACCTATTTTTTATTGGTTATTTTATTTATTTACATTTCAAATGTTATTCTCCTTCCCAGTTTCCCTTCCACAAACCCCCTCTCTCCTCCCCTTCCCCTATAAGGGTGCTCCCCCACCCGCCCAGATACCATCAGGGTCCCTGATAATTTTGACTAAACTAAAGCAGTAAATACCACATCTTTCCAACTTTTCCTTTCCCTGTGAGGGAAGACTACTTTGAAGCTTCTCTATCCACTCCCCACAACACACACACAGATTCAGGACAGACAGACAGACAGACAGTAAGACAGATACGCGTGCATGCACACACACACACACACACACACACACACATCAATAGAATTTTCCAGGGAAGCTCCAATCACTAAGAATTGAAGCACAAAGAAAGAAAATCACTGCAAGCAAAATTGTCTTTTCTCTTCACTTACCCCTCTCTCCCTCTCTCTCCTTCTTTCCTTCTTCTCTCTCCTCCTTCCTTCCTCTCTCTCTGTTCACCCTCCTTCTCCCTCTTCTTCTCCATTCCCTCTCCTTTCCTCCAACCCCCCCATACATTTACAAATTCTGTATGTCTGTGAATAAGTTAAAGTGTGTGAACACGTGTGTGCATGCAGGTGCATATGCCTGTTATGACAACAGTTGAAATTGAGTATCTCTCCGAATTACTTTCCATGTTACTTACTTTTCTTATATTTCTTTCTGAGATTATAACATTATGATCTCAAAATTACAATGTTTTCTCTTCTTCCTTCCTTCTAGATCCTTTCATATACTTAGTGTTTTCTGTGATATTCCATAGGGACTTTCTTTTTTAGTCTTGTCTACGTGGTATTCTGTGTGCTTATTGGCTTCTTTTGTGTGTGTGTGTGTGTGTTTCTTTCATTAGGTTGAGGGGGGGGGTCCTATATGATCTTGTTCAAGGTCTGCTCCATGTCATTGACTTAGATTTCTTCTTCATCTATGCCTATAATATGAAGGCTTAATTTTTCTTGTTAGTGCCCACATTTCCTGTGTGTTCCTTTCTTGAGTGGGTTTCAAATAAAAGAGATTGGCTTAATGTTTCATATTGCTGTTATTTTGTAGTAAGATTTTGATACATCAAAATTCTTTCTTACTTCTGAGTTTGCTGTGAACAGAGTAGGTTGTGGCAGAAGATAGGACATAATATGCAGGAAGGCTGGGCCCAGGCCATGGAAATGGCTTGGATGGAATGAAATCAGGTGGCCAAAGGGCACTACTACACTGGTAGACTCCTCTCAATAATGTGCTTTATTTTCCAAGCTGGAGTTTGAGGATAAATTTTAGTTGAGTGGAAAGATTGGTTATAGCATGGGATAATCCTATGAGCTGTGACATAGATAGGGAGTATGCTGGCTGAAGATTAGAGCTCCTTTGTAGTACAGCCAGGGAAGTACATGCTAGGCTGGTGCCCCGGTTGAGAGATTCAGTCTAGATCTGGTGAGTTGCAGAAAAGGCATGGATAGAGATGTCCGGGGAACTCACCAGGGTATAGGAGATCTAAGTGCCAGGTTGGGTGGCTGGACACTGTGCAGAGGTCCTCATTATCCCTCAAGAAAGGAGTTCTCACTGAATCTGTGGTTCATCAATTTACCTGTAAGTGCTAGGACTTTACAATTCCCAGTATTGGTTACTGATACACCGCTATGCCCACTATGTACATGGGTACTGGAGATCTGAACTCAGGTTCTCAAATTACACGAGACTTTATCCACTAGGAATCTCCCTAACCCATTCTTTTTAGATTTCTTATATTTATTTTACCTGTAACATCTAGAATTTTTAGTGATGTTCAAATGTAAATCTGTCCACTGTATCTTCCCCAAGCAAAACCAGTCTAGATACTTTATATAACTTATAATGATTCTTATAGTCTGATTGAATATATCATGTTGGTGTTGCCCATTCAATATATCATAGGCATTCTTTCCCAGTAGATATCTTGGAGTGACTTAATTACCTCAAGTAACTGAAGTACAAAAGACTAATCCATGATGATTAAACTACCTTAATATCATTTTTATAGCCTTTGAAAAAGCAAGAAAATATGAAATATAACATTTTCCATCACAGCTGCTTAAATGCCATGAAATATATTTAATTTTAGACCAAAAGAAGTATAAGCTTGTTTTTTAAAAATTCTAGAAAAAAAAGGTTGAAATGTTTTAACCTCAAGAAACATTTATCATTGTTTAGAGAGATTTGACTTATTTTATAATATTAAGATGCTTTGAAATTTTTTATTATTAAGTAATCAAGAATTGTTGCACTAGGTGAGCTCTTCAAAAAAGTGCTTTCCCATGCCTTTTCCACTTCATGGAATTACACCAAACACAGGTAGTATCTTAGCAAGAACCCAGCTGCTTAGACATATTTTTTTATAAAATGAATGAGGCTATTTTACATTTTAATGGTATGTAGGGTTTGTAGGCATAGCAAAATTAGAACTATACAAAAAGTATGAGATACTACTTGAACATGAATTTCAGATGAATAACAAATAATTTTAGAATAAATATAAGTCATAGAATAATTGGGATATATATATATATATACATATATACAAATATATATATAAATATAATTTTTTCTGAATTCTTATTTAACTAAGTAGCCTATATTTATCTGAAAAATTTATGAGTGCTAGATTCATATAGGGATTTATAATCATACCATAAGTCTTTAAACATCTAAACATCCAACCAAATTCATTATTCTTATATAATGACTTAGTCATAAAAGTTAATACCAAAACAAAGATTCATGTTCTGAAACATATCAAAGAGAAGCATTTAGGAAGCTTAGCATTAAAGTGTGAATTTTTCTACTTATGTGAAGAAGTAAAAGAGAAGCACAGGAAGGAGGGAGGAACACACACTTATTAGAGGGAGGCGAATACAGCTGAAGACTCACAACTGTCCACTTTTCCATAGATGTTTTGGTAAGATGAACAAACACCTAATAATCCTGAGAAGAATGGGAAGATGTGGACTATGATAACTCTGGTACAATACTTTAGAGGTAGGAGACTGGGGCACTGTATAATTTTTTTTCAGTGTGGTATTGTGGGTACTGAACTGTGACCTTAGTCATTTGATTCAAGTGCTATATCATAAACCCACAGTTAAGCACTCACTTATTTGAAACTGAATGTCAAACAATCCAGGCTGGCCTTAAACTTAGACTCATGATCTTCATGCCTTCTTTCCTTTGTTCTATCTCACCATGCCCAGGTACAGTATACTTGATTTTAACCTCATGTAAAACAAAACTTTTTTAATATTTGCAACTGAATCAAGGAAAATAAAATGAACATTTATTTTTTTAATTAAAATCAAAAGACTTCTTGTATTTAACTTGAGTTGTTGTGTTTGTGGAGCCTTCTTTAAATAAATGATCCAGGCTGTCACTAGACTGAAGTAATATAATTCAATGTAATTATGAGCTTCAGTGTTTTGCATATTTATGGACTCTGTAACACTGAAAAGGCTTTCTTAGGGTACCCTCAGTCAGTGTAAGACAAGTCCAAACCCTGTCTTTCTGAGGTCATTTCAAGGTGTCTCCTACAAGTCTCACAGAAACTGAACTGAAATAACTGTCTTCTGAAGTCCTCTGCTTTTTTATCTCAGTTATATTTGTTCTTAACATAGCCATCAAATGCACATTTCATTATAGATCCCACGTTTGCTCGAGCATGTTTGTATTATAAAATGTCAACAGTGGAATTGCTTTCTGTCTAATGGATTAGTTCCTCAACAGTAGCTGTACTCATCCTCACTAACTTGATTTCAAACATTTTTTTCTTAATGTTGTATAGCAGTTTCCCCTTGATTCATCATGGCTTATTTAGTCCTATGTCCCCCATATCATTATCAATCTTTGAGGTGAATAAAAGTAGAAACTCTAATTCACTTATGCCTTTGATCATCATCTTTAGGCTCCCTGCTACAAGTCTGATAATACTTCAAACTCTGTAAATAATAATGATTTTTCAAAAGTTCTAATGACTGCTCATGTTTTTTGGTTTGGGATTAATGACAGACTTGGGATGATAATTATGTTTTAACGTTCATAGGTTGTCAAGCTAGTCACTCACCAAAATAAAGTCAATGGACCACTGGGACATGACTCCAATGATTAGGTCAACAGCTTTTATTAATGACTAATCAAAATTCCGATTAAAATAAATGAGATGAAAAGTGATTTAGTAATTTTCAGAGTCTAACTTGAGTTGAGTCCTTATGAAATGGTAAAAGTCTTAAAAACAACATGTAGTTTTTAAAGAACTCCTCATCCTGCGCAACTTCATACAGTGGAAAAAAAATAATTATAGCTTTATAGTGTTTTTTTCCTCCCTGGCTTACTTGAAACTAGCAGAGCTGTGAAATAACTTCTCAATTCAGGAGATATTTTAAAAGGTTTTATCTTTTTTACTTGAAATGAAGAAAATGTATTTCTTTAAAATGAAAACTTAGATGCAGAAAAAAATAAAAATTGCAAAAAGCAGGGAAATTACGAAATTACGAATCTGCATTTTTTTTTTTTTTTTTTTTTTTTTTTTTTTTTTTTTTTTTTTTTTTTTTTGCTGTTCATGATTTTCCACTATCCCAAACCAATAGTCCCAAGATTAGATGACAATAAGATGATTTCTGTGACAAGTAGTTCAGGTGGGTTTTTTTTCCTCTTCTTTTAGAGTTTCAATGTCATGAAATTTGACATTGTCCAAAGAGGTCTCAAAATGCTTTAACTTGTCTTATTTCCAAGGCTTACAGACATTTTAAACCATACATGATATAATGAAATCTTTCTGGAAGGTTAGATTTATAAATCCTCAGGCAGACCTCAGGTTTTACATCTTTTCATAAAGACAAAGATGTTCAGTTCACATCAATAAAGAAGAAGGGTGATTAATAGCCTAGTTGTGAGAATTTCTATAATTTGTTTCCATAATTCAAGGTAAAATCCCATTTCTCTATAAAACTATTTGCATAGAAGTATAAAATACTCTGTACTTCCTTAAATTTAATTTTAATTCCTATGTTCTTCAACAAGCCTTACCTTTTTAGTTCTTATTGATAACCCCATAACATGAACACCTATACAGTATTTGTCACCTGGCAAGTGATATATGCACGATTTAATTATTTTTGTGTGTGTGTTAGTCTCTTTTATGTAGCCATAATGTGAGATCCCTGAAGCCAGGAACAAAAGGGCAGAACACGTGTAGATGCACATGCTTTGAATAGAGATGCTTATGTCTCAAGGTTGATGAAGTAACTGCTTGGACACTTTCATTGCTTCAGGTAAAAGAAGAAAATCAGTAAACTAAAATTTCTGCAAAGTAAACAATTTTCAATCTATATAGACACTTCTAACTTCTAAGTGTATGAGATAACCATATTCAGATGTCAATAAGTTACCCTGCCATTTCTTTAAACAGTCTCCTTTAAATAGTCATCTCAAAACACCTCTGTCGTAGAAATACATTTAAGAAATGCAGCATGCAATGCCACCCTTGACCTACTTGTACTACACCTTTTCACATTAAAGGCCTGAAAGCTCCAAGTTGGAAGGTCCATTTTACATACAGCATTCAATTCATGGCTTTCCAAATGTATTGTACCACATAACCTTATTACCTTTACTTAAAATTGTAATCATTGAAACATACTTTGAAAAAATTTAATTCACATTTGGAACCACATAAAACACACTTATCTTCACAGACAGAGAACTGAAACAGGGAGCTGCCTACCTTCAGATGAACATTGTGTTCACAAAACAATATCATTAACCTCTTGACATTTTGTATATGTTGTAGCAACACATGATCTAAGTGCATTTTATAGCTACTTTTCAGAAAGAAAAAACCCTAAAAGTTTGGTGCCCATATATTCTCCTGAAAACATGTAATAACGTGTTTAATAATGATTCATTAGCAAAACCACTTTTGGTGGGAAGACTAACTTTCCATATGATTAAACCATGCATGAAGGCTGTCACAAGCAGAAATAGTGATTAACCATTTTGTCACAATAAAATGCCATTAAATCCCAGACTAAGTTTTTACTTCCTTACACTTTGGAGAAAATTAAAGCTATACAGTTCATATTCTAAATTAAGAATTCTGAAATTTATCTGCCGAGTCAGATGATTTTCTGTGTGAGTTTCAAATTACTCTTGCTATTTATGTTGTTACTCGTCTCTACTATGTTGTTTACAGGATGTAAGTATGTGAGGTACGAGGAGCCAAAGGGCATTTGATCAGTGAACAAAGGGACTCAGTAAATGAAGAAGAAGCTGTAGTACTACTTGCTTATGGAACCATCTTGAAACCATAGAGGTAGTCATCATATGGATGAACTCAGATGTAAGAAAGTGAAGAACAATACAAAGAATATTTTCTCCATAGGAGCCTTGACAAGTATTTTATACTTCTATACTCTTTATGTGATATGAGGTAACATATCTGTCTTAGTTAGGCTATATTGCTGCAACACACACTGTGACAAAAAGGAGATTTAAGACAAAAGGCTTTATTAATCTTTTACTTCTATTTCACATTCCATCATCAAAGGGAGTCAGGGTAGGAACTCAAGGAAAGGATCTGGAAACAGGAACTGAAGCAGAAGCCATTAAGTAATGTTGATTGCTAGATTACTTCCCATGGCTTGCTCAACCTACATTTTTAGATAACTCTTAACCACCTATGCATGGTTGGCACTACTGCGTAAGGTCTGAGCCTAACCAGGTCTACCAACATCAAGAAAATGCCCAACAATCTTACCTATAGGCACTTGAAGTTCCTTTTCCCAGATTCCAGATTCTTGTGTCAAGTTGCCAAAAAATAAAAAACAACAACAACAAAAAAAAAACAATGAACAAACTATACACAGGATAACACAATTATCCAAACATGTCACTACTAAGCCATAAACTTTACTGTCTTGTTGTTCACAAGATGTCATGTTGATAATGTAACAATACTGAACATTCCAACTTTTAAAAGTCTCACAGACTTTAAATCTTCTAACACTTTAAGTTAGTTCAATTTCTTTAAAACATCTAAAATTCCTTTCAAAGTCCAAAGCCCCTCTGAAATATCCCAAGCATTTTTTAAAATACCCAAAGCCTCTCCAAGATTCCAAATTCTCTTAACTGTGGGGTTCTGTCATGCTTCTTTTTTTTATAATAGACAGTTATAATTAGGTCAATGTAAAGCCAAAGTTCAAAGCTCAGTGCTAGATATCAGAGACGATTTGCTGGGCTTCAGTGGACTGAGTCAACTCCTCTTTTCCAACTCTGCCATCTATAACAGCTTATCCATAGACTCAGGCCAGATCCACTCAACAATGACTGTTATCCTTTGTGGTTATGCCATGATACTCTCATCTCCAAATGCTAAAATAGTCAGTGCATCTTCACCAATAGCTTCTCTTGGTCTCACTTCAGGGACACTGATCCTATCCAGAAAAACAGTATCACCCAGGATTCTCTTGCACATTGCTAAGTTTGACTGGCAACATAAGACACTATATGACCACAGCTTTTTTTGTGTGCTGACCCTAAAAAAAATCCTTTCCTGAATATTTTACCTCAATGATGCTTATCTCTTGCTAATCATAGACAATTCTTCAGCCTCAGTTAACAAATATTAGTGCCAGAAAAGTGAAGATTTCATTTTAGTAGTTCTGGCCTCATGTTAATCAGAGCCATTTCTGAGTTTTCAACTGACCCAAATTACAGATTCTAATTCAAAATATCAAATGATCCTGCTAGATTAAAAAAAAACTCTGAAATTTCCCTCTAATATTTCACAACTCACCCCTAATTCATCTACAATGATCTCAACACTTTTACATTCAAGCTGCTATAGGTTTGGTCACTGAACTTTTGCTAATCAATGGATTTTCCAGACTAATGTTCAAATGTCACCAAAACCACAGAAAAGTCTCTCAATTCAATATCCCACTCCTAGTACCGATTTTTGCCTCAGTTAGCATATTTTTTGATATAGTAAAATACAGTAACCACCAGCAATTTAAAGAGAAATGGTTTATTTTGCTTTTACTTGCACATTATTGTCTATCATCAAGGAATTTAAGGCAGGAAGTCGAGGCAAGAACCTGGAATTAAGAACTGAAGCAGAATCCATTCAGGAATGTTACCTCTAGCTTGTCTCTCATGATGGTTGGATGAGAGTGGCCCCACAGACTCATACATTTAAATTTAAATGATTGATCCACACTTGACATAATTTTTCAGAAATAATTGGGGAGTATGTCCTTGCTGGAGGAGGTGTGTCTCTGAAAGTTGAGTTTTAGGTTTCAAAAGTCCATAGCATTCTCAGTTCTCTCTCTCTCTCTCTCTCTCTCTCTCTCTCTCTCTCTCTCTCTCTCTCTCTCTCTCTCTCTCTCTCTTGCTCTTTCTCATGCTCTCTTTCTGTTCTTTCTGTTTCTGTCTGTCCGTCTGTCTGTTTGCATGCTTCTCCATTTCTCTCTATCTCTGTCTATCTCTGAAAGAGAGAGAGAGTTTCTTATATGTAGATGAGGTGAAAACTGCTACAATGTGATGCCAGTCTACCTGTTCCTATGTTCCCCACCATGATGTTCCTGAACTCTAATCCTCTGAAGCCTCAGGCCCCACATTAAATGCTTTATTTGATAAGTTGTTTTGGTAGTGGTGTTTTGTTACAGCAATAAAAATGTAACTAAGACACTCCTCATGGCTTTTATTTACAACTCAAGTTCATCCCTGACCATGGGTGACACTACCCAGAGAGTGCAAAGCCATCCCAATCCATAAAATATTCAGTAGATTTTTCTAAGGGGCAATCTCTTGAAAGTATTTGGTTATCTGGGAATCTTCTCTTCCCAGATAATTCTAGCTTTTATCAAGTTGACAAAACCAGAAACAAGCTGGACATCCTTAAAAGTTTTATAAGTAAATGTTATGAACTACTTACAAATAGAAAATCATACTTGATATAGACTCTGAACCTAAGAGTGATGATATAAATAATAAATGATAAAATACAGAATGGATGAAATATAAGAAAGTTTCCAAACGGCACAAGGTTGGCCATTGCGGAACAATGCTAGGCTACTGTTTCATATAATCCTTACCTCTAGCTTTGGGCTCAGATCGCACTCTCAACAAGGCTCTACAATACTTAGTTGAGATACTTGATTAAAAATTATATTTTATACCAATGTATGGTGCAGCAGGAGGAGATGGAAGATATAGATGGAATTTCGAGGATTAGTGGAGCTAATTTGTATCCCAAGGCACATAGATGTTGATTAGAACAGGAAGTATTTAGCATCGTCTGACCTGTATGATTGAGTTGAAATTTTTCTAAAAGGCAGAGAAAGTGAGAAGTGTGAAGTAGCCCATGATGGACTCTGCCTGCTCAGGTTGCAACCTCCTCCAGGCTGCTCCTTCATGTGGAACCAGTACTTGGTACATGTTAGGAAAGACATATATCAAACAAACACAAAGGTGAGGAGACTCTAAATATCTTGCCTGGCAGTATTTTAGATGAGTTTGATCAACTATCCTTATGAGATTGCCTAGAGGCCTGACATACACCATATGGAGCACTGGCAGAGAAGTCTGTTTGAGCAATCCAGACAGTTTGTTTCTTCATATAGAACATCATTCTGCTTTGTCCTTAACAACATTTTTTTCAGGTTCAGAGACAGAACCATAACTCACAAACAATGTCATCCATCTAAACTGAACAATAGGTTCCAATCTAGGCAACTAACATTTAACAAAAATGAAGAAAATTTATGTCTTTTTATGACTAAATCTTAAGAAGGTTAAGGAAAAAGTGTTTGGCAGAAAGATGATGAAGGCAAAATGGTGTGTGTGTGTGTGTGTGTGTGTGTGTGTGTGTTTCCCTTTTATTTTTACTAGAAAATCAATTCACTGACTATATGGATAAAACCAATAAATTTTAAAATTCATTTCTTTCTGTGCTTATGTTTGTGTGCATATGCATATAGATGCACACATGTGGAGGTCGGAGGACAATTACCAGGTGTCCATTCTTTCCATCTTGTGGGGAGCCGCAGCTACCACCTTATATACATATATTTTGAACACCTGGTTTCCGGCCAAAGCAGAGATCATTGATAATCAAACCCTTAGTTGGAGAAGCTTAGTGCCTCTAGTTTGTGATGCAAGCTGGTATGATTTTCCCGCAGCCTATTATGCTTTGCCACATAGCTGATGCTGATTGGGACCAGAGAAAGTATTTAACCCACAAGAGCTGGGGGCTGGAGAGAGACTGGAGAGAGTAAGTAAGTATGTGGAGATAGAAGTAAGTATGTAGAATTAGGGCTGGTGATGGGTTAGAGGTAAGATGTAGATTTAGAAGAGTAAGTATGTAGAGATAGTAAGTATGTAGAATTAGGGCTGGTGATGGGATAGAAGAGTAAGTATGGGATATAGAAGAGTAAATATGATAGATAGGAGTAAGTATGTAAGGATAGAAGTAAGATATAGGAATAGAACTAAGAATAGGAATAGGAGTAAGTAGAAATAGTAATAAGATATAAGAAGCAAGATGTAACTAATAAAATGTAAGTAGAAATAAGTAAGATGTAACAAGCAAGATTACAAGGATCCTAATAAAACTGCATGGGGAAGAGCTCGTTGTTTGCCTCCTTACTTCCACTGGACGGGTAAGGCGGCCGACACCATCTACCCTGAGTTTCCACGATTGAACTCAGGTTAAAAGGCTTGGTGGAAAATGTCTTAGTAACTACTGAGCCATCTTGCAAGCCCTAAAAATGTGCTTTTAAAAAGAAAGTTGTTATATTTCTATTTCTTTATAATTTCTGTATGTCTTGCCATACATCTGACTATTACTGCTAATGTCTAAATAAAATCAAAGTTTAAGATATAGTTTGGTAGTTTTAGAGAATTAGTTTCAGGTTTTTCTAATATAAATCGAGTTTTATTGACATAAAATTTTAAAACTCTCTCTGAACACATAAAACCACAGTTCAAATTACATGTGGAAGTGCCTGAATACAAATGTTAAATTCTTGGATTTGGGACCAGAAATAAACTTAAAGAAATGTTCACATTTTACCACTCATTGGCTCTGAGGTATTAAAACATTACCTTCTCTGGCCTCCCTCTTGGTTTTTGTTGTTGTTGTTGTTGTTTGTTTGTTTGTTTTGTTTTGTTTTGTTTTGTTTGAAACAGGGATACTGTGTGTTGACATTTTCTTAGGTTGCCAGGTTAAATGAGTTAGCATATATAAAACTCTTAAAACAAAGCCTCTCAGGTATCTTAGTAACTGCTTTTGACTGTGTTCAACAGAACATTCCCAATGCACAACCTCTCAGACCTCCACTGAATTGTATAGATGATGTATCACTGAACACTAAAATCCTGCTTCATCACCTAAGACTGTTCTGTGTTACACTGTACAAAGATAAAATTTTGTATTGTGAAATTGCACTCAGAAAAGTTTGAGATTTCCCCCAAATGCTCTTCTGCCTTGAGCCATTTTCCTTTCAAATTCTTGGGAAACTTAACCAGTCATGCACAGAACTTCAGCTGGATGAACAGTATGCTTTCGCAAATAAATTCAAAACACATTTTGGGCATGATTCCTGGCTTACAAAAGCTTCTACAATACCAAGAGACGATCAGAGGCACTATTTTAGTATCTCAGTGCTTGTTTCCTTCATTAGGCTATGAAGTCCATACGAACTTCACACAATTGTTTTTTACATTCCTAAATGTTTCAAATACCTGGAATACGCACACACTTACTATAATAAAATGACCAAACACATGGCTAATTTGCATGTGCTTAAAGCGATGGGTTGACTTTGAGGATATAATTCTTTCTTATTCTGCCATTAAAATTCTGTGATTTGGAGTTATTCTCAGATATCTGAAAGATAAGGACTTAAAAACAATTTTTTTAAAAAAAAATTTAACTGTAAGTTTTTGTAGCCATGGGGTCATGGGTTAATGCAACAGGCACATAATTTTAAATTTCTCTGGAAGCTCATCTCTAAATAGCTGCCACCTGACTACATCACATCTCTGAAAATCAAATCCATCATTTCATGAGTTTCATCTTTGGCTCTAGCAAGATTACAATCTATCATTTAGAAAGAATCTGACATCTAGATAAAAGCAAGTATATAAAGAAGAATTGAAGGTGATGCAGGGAGAGAGATAAAAGTTTGAATAGGCTGTATGTCTGTTAGTTAAATGACAGTCAGATATTATGGAGATAGTACAAGGTGGGGGAAAGAAAACCCTTGGTCACTTTTAGCAAGTGACTTTTATTGGAAAGAATGTGGACATTCTACAAATAATATTCCCCTAAGTGCATTGTTCTGAAATTCTTATTCTCTGCATTTAATATGTGACTTGTGCTTTATTTTGCCATCAATTTCATTTCTGCTATAAAAGTAAAAGGCAAATTTTGCTTCATGGGTAAAATATTTTCTCATAAACCAGGCAGTCTTTATATCAGCCTTAAAGTAGTAATTATTATTGGCATTGCACATGCAGTACCTATTGCTATCTATACATGTAGTAGGTGAAAATAAAAGCCATCTAATCATTGACAAACTGATTTCAAGGTGGTTCCCACTACTGCATACTAACCATTTATTCTTGTATCATTTGCATAATGAAATGAAGCACAAGTATCAGGAAACGAATACATACTTTTCTTCGTCCTGCTCTCTCTGACCAGTATTCTCATTTGTAAATAAGGACTTTAACAGCCTACTTTCTTAAACTTTAAAGCTCTTACAACAAAAATAAGAAGACCTGAAACTGTATACCAATTATAACATGAAGAAGTGATATCTACAATTAGTTCATTAAAGAATATCATGGAGTATTTTTCCTCATTTGTTGTAGTTTTCTGTAATATTGTAACTGTAGTAAACAAGGTAGAATTTAAGTCTTAATGATAGTTCTAAAATATGGTAATAATCATTGGGTTTGACGGCAAGTGACTGAGTGGCTAATGTACTAGCTGTGCAAGCATAAGGATCTGAATGCAGATCCCAGAAACCACATGAAAGCCAGTTATGATTGTACATACCAGTCACCACATACCTGGGGAGAGGAGACAGGCAGATCTGGGAACTTACTGTTCAGTCAATCTAGCCAAAACAGTGAGCTCTAGGTTGAGTAAAAGACCCTGTCCTAAAAATAAGATAGATAGCAATAGAGGTAGACACCTTACATAGACCTCTCCTCTTCATATATTCCCTCCCATGAGAAATACAGCTCTATACATGCAGAAAACACACACAAACACGCATACAAAATCCATTGGGTTGAACTTATAAAACTGATAGAGAAGCAAATTAATGCAGGGTTTCCCCCTGTTCTAAAGTTGTTCTCTTTCTGGAAGAAACTGACATCTAAACTAAGCAGCACACATCCTTTCAAACCCTGCCAGATGACAAGGGCATTCCTTCCCCCGCAGTTCTACCAAAGCACCTGATGTACATTTTCAGTAGTACAAAAGTTGACTCAGTGGTAATTCTAGGTATCAGATGGTGTGATTTTTATCTTCGGGTACCTTAATAATAAAAAGGGAAAATGGACCAAGAGTCAGGCATGCTTCCAACTAAACCATTAATATTTGCAGTTTGGCTAAAATTATATTCAGCCTCAGAAAACCTTTATTTATTCACTTTAAGCATGTTGCTTATGTGCCTGCAGGTTTCTCACTTCGCATTCATTGATGTGTGCTTGCTATATTTGGAGGGCATCTTTAAAAAGAGTTTATGTCAGTTTGTAAGCTGTTCATTTGAAATGAGGATTGATTATGATGTTCACATAATTTGTTAAATCAAAAGCAAGAACCAAAATCACAAAACCATATCAGTATGTCCTACAAAACTGTAAATGTTCCTTGTAATGTAAATGGGAGTATATTTCTCCCTCTGTAGAGCAAAATGTTGTGTATATTGTAAAGAAGGAAGGGAAGGGAAGAGAGAGGGAAAGAAGGGAGGGAAAAATATTTAAGGGATAAAGTGCCTGTACTGGGGATGTATGAGGTCAGAGTCAAGGTCATTTAGTTGTCTGCTAATAGTGTGCTAAAATGAAATTACTGAGTTAATTTTATTTACTAAAAAAAAATCAAAATTTCTTTATTAATATACCACATTCAATTTTTTTGGTGTGTATTTGTATCAGAATAGTGATGAAAATAAAGTTTCAAGGCACCTCCATCCAGAATGGTCCATACTCCAAGACAGGACTTCCCAGAGGTCTAGTTCTATAATCTCCCATTAACCAAGCAGGGCAAGTGCATTATCTATACCAGGAATCAGGACTGTACAACATCAGTCTCTTACACATCATGTACTACAAACAGAATGATCATGCTACCAACCCCATGCCCTGTGTTATGGTCTACTTAGCACCAGTACTCATTACTGTGGAACATTTTCCTCTGTCTACATACAGTTTTCTTACAAGAATGTATCATATTTTGCATGGGCAACTGCTATGTGTGTGTATGTGTGTGTATGTTTGTGTGTGTGTATATGTGTTAAGAATGTGTGTTTGTTATTGACTGTTACAGAAAGAACTTGTAGCTTTGTCTATGCTTTTCTTAACATTTTTGATCTTAAAATAAATCTCATTTAGGTTTTTGCTGATCTTCATTTAATTTAAAATTATATTTAATCATATTATATACAGATTTGCCTAAATATTCTCAACTATTTGGTTAATCTGAAAATAAAAATAAATGCAGGTGTCTAAGATAATTACATATATAAACAGTTAACTTAAACACAATGTAGTTAATTATGTAATACATTTTATGTATAATTTTGTAATTAGGTTTATACTTAACTACAATAATTAGGTCTATATATTTACTTAACTGTTAATTTAGACATTTTTATAATTAATCATAAAAGTTTATTAAATATACTGTCCTTTTAAGATTTTTAGAGAATTGGAAAGATAGCTCAGTGCTAAGAACACTTGATACAATTGTAGAGTACCTGGTTTTGATTCCCAGGATCATCATAGTACTTAGAACTATTTGTAAATCTGGTTCAGAGAATCCAGTGGTGTGAATTATCTCCACAGGCATGAGACATGCATGTAATATATAGTATGAGTGTTTTGAGTGTATGTACCACACTATGTGCTTGTCTGATTCTGGTAGAAGGCAGAAGGGAGAATCAAATATCCTGAAATTGTAGTTATAGAGGGTTGTGCATTCCCATTGGGTACTGGAAACTGAACTCTGGTCAATTACATGAACAGCAGGTGCTCTTAACCTCTTTGTCAGTTATTCAGTCCATAATATGCAAGCTACTATGAATTTTGAAAGCTTGTTTCAACTAAGGGAATAGTCTTATTTTCTTGACTCATCTGTGGATTGAAATTGGAAGAAAGAGCTTCTATGAAATGGGAAGCTCAGCAAATGTCCCTTAAAAATATCGTACTTCCTAGTGGAGTTCTAAAGTATATTGGTGGCTTTGAGGCTCATGAAGAAAACCCTCTCTTTCTTCTTCTTACTCTTATTATATTATTATTATTATTATTATTATTATTATTATTATTATTCACATTAAACATTTTCTTTATTTACATATCAAACACTATCCCCTTTCCTGGTTTCCCCTCCTAAAACCCACTATCCCATCCTTCCTCTCCCTGCTTCTATGAGTGTGCTCCTCCATACACCTACCTCCTCCCACCTCCCTGACCTGGCATTCCCCTAAACTGGGGCACTGAGCCTTCACAGGACCATGGTTAAGAACACTGACTGCTCTTCCAGAGGTCCTGAGTTCAATTCCCAGAAACCGCATGGTGACTCACAACCATCTGTAATGGGATCTGATGGACTGTCTGAAGACTGTGACAGTGTACTCATATACATAAAATAAATAAATAAATCTTAAAAAATAGAAAAGAAAACCTTCTGTAAGTAGGTGTCGCATGCCTAGTCCAGAGTTGAAGATATGACAGCTTGCGTGATTGAGGCAGCCTAACAACCAAGAGATACCATCAATGCTTTGTTAACACCAGCTCTGCTGTTGTTCTTTGACTCTCCTAATGTAGCTTAGGTATGGCAGTGCTAAAGTCATTGTTATGAAGATCATAGAATAGTCTGTAGTTCACCATGAAGATTGAAGGGGTATACAGCATAATCAAGTTCCTCCCAACAAAACTATAAGAAAGGCCAAAGTCTCATATGATTATTGAGTAGGAAGTGATTACATAACCAAGATAATTTCATGTTAATTTATGATTATAAATCAAAATATTTTTAATTAAAAAAGCAAGCTATTCATCATATCTATGCACTCTAGTTCATGTTAACCGATTTGGTTATTGCCTCCTAGATTATAGAAATGTCTATCATTTTACTATCATTTTACTTCTTAGAGAGGAAATTACCTTGATCTTGTGGCCCACACAGCAATCACTGATGTTCATTCGGTTTACATGAAGTCCTTGGTTAATTATTTTTATAAAATAGAGAGATCATGGAATAATAAAAATATGCTATACATGATTCCTCTTTTCACAATTTCCTGAGAAACTCAGCTCACCTTATAAAATAGATGAAGAATAGCATTCTGAAATATGTATGCACAAAGGACATCTACACAACTTACAAAAGAGGAACAGATTTCCTTGGTAATCCAGAAATACTCCTTAAGGTCATACATTGTCTCTTTTTGATGAACTTGTGATTAAAATGAAGCTCTTTCATCTACTTCCATAAACAGTCTTATTTTGAAAATAAACATGTGTTAGTTCAGTAGAGTCTCTAATAACTTTTAAGTTAAGTATTTTTGTCAGTGATAAGATATTATCTAACCACATATTTTGGGATCGTGTCTCAAAGGGACACTTTGTTCTGAAGTTTTGAAAATCCACTTCCTTAATTCTATAGAAAGCTAGTCATACTGCATTTGTAGCCGTAACACAGTTGCAGATTTCCAAAAAGACTATTTTGTTCCATTTATTACAGTAGAAAAGAAATCCTTACTGAATACAAAACATTGCTGTTTTGATTATGTGAACTGATTGTGTGTAATTTTGCCACTTCTTTTTATGTCATCATGTCCATTGAATCCTTTTTAAAGGAAAATCATTTTCTAGACTAAAATGTTATCCCAAGAGCAGCTCTACTTTTGCTGACATGATTTTGATTAGGAAATTTAGATCTTTACGCTATATGAATACATTAGAAGAGGATTACTCTGATCGAGACTCCACAAGAGAGCTAAAATATACCACAAATAAATAATCAAGCATCTTGTATAAATTTAAAAATAAATCATGTATCATAAAAGTAAAAATGGCCAGTTTAGGCTCAGGAAGAACACAGAGAGCATTACAAATTTGTAGCAGAGTGAATCCAGGAACGAGGATTTTAATTAGATGGCAGCAACAGTAAGGTGACAGGACTGAGAACAGGTAAATCATCCAGGAATAGCAGTGCGCTGAGCAGAGCCAGCTGGTGCGGTGCTGCCTCAGTGTCAGGGATCTGAGCTGCATCTCGAAATGGGGACTGTGCAGACAGTCTGTTGCACAGCTGTTCTTGCTCGGAAACACGCAGCCAGGTCTGTTAGTGGTATCACTCTGCAGGTACTACAATGACAGTCAGGTTTCTAGGAAGGACTAGGTGTCTCAGGAGATGAAAAACAGAGAGTCATTAGAAATACCAAAAAAAAAAAAAAGTATTTAAAAACCTCTCCTTTCCCCTTCCTGTCTTCATTTAGTGCATTATGCTATCAATGGAGTTACTTAGTCGAAACTATAATTATACTATCAAACTTACCGTTCTTGAAAGAATCTGGGCCAAAGACAATCAGCAAAAAGTTGTTGGTGCTATTTTTAATGTTGAGTTTGATCACAAATGAATCCTGGGAGTTCACTTTATAATTAAGATCACAGCAATATGAGTAAATGCACTGCTCAAAATGGAAGCTTTCATAACCTTTCTCTTCCTTGCCTTTATTGACTTCTTTGTTCATGGTTTAAACTCCTGTGTCTATTGTTGAGACTGCTTCAATAATAATAAAAATAATTATCTTCACCAAGGTGAAAATAAAGGGATTAAAATAGAACAGATGAGATACAATTCATCAATAGAAAGTGAAAACTCACTAGATGACAGAGTTATAACCTTAAGGGCATTGGCTTTGTATGGTCAGAGATTGTAAGAGGAAGATGTAACAGTTTGATTATTTGATATGGATAAATGCTAACATTTGTAAACAGTTACTATGTATTCCTTTTCTTCAAGGATTTGTGTTAATATCTCCATTATTGTGATTAAATAGCAGGGGAAATCTCTTAAGGTAGGGAAGATTTAGGTTAACTGATAAATTCAGAACTACTGCTCGTGGTAGACTAGCTGTGCGTTCCTGACACCAGTGCATAGGCACAGAGTCCATATCACGGAGTCTCTGTTGTGGGAGACCACTGAAAGTTTTATGAAGAATGACTTCTTGAATTTGTGTTTTGGAAAGATATCAGGGATGATGGATGGAAGGCAGGTGGTCATTTCCATCTGATAAACAATGATATGCCCTACTTAATTTCAATTGTCAGCTTGATTGGAATAAGAAATATCTTGAGGATTAATTAAGTCTACTTTTGTATGGGTATATGATAACTTCTCCAGAGACTATTGATTGATAGTGGAAAATTCATCAGTTTTCATCAAAATTCATCAAGAACATAGGCAGCATTCTTAATATTAGACTGAATCAAAAGGAAGAAGCTGACAGCAATGCCATTCAGTCTGTGTTTCCTGTTCCACCCAGATCTCTTCCACAGTCACATATGTCCATCCTCGTTTCCCCAACTGCCAAATCTATGGTTATTTTAATATAGGTTAGCATGTTAGACTGAAGAGCCTCACTTATTTTCCTTTCAAATTAGTAATGTTCAGATCAGAAGTGTATTTAAAGGAGAATAATTTTCATGTTTAATATGGAGTTAGAAGATAAAATGAGGAAAGTTACAGTATTCTCAACATGTACCATTCAAACAAACCTTCATTTACATGAACTTATTCATTGACTATTAGTCTCATGTGACTTTGAAAATTAACTTTGTTTTTAGTAAAGTGGGATTCTAGAATTAGATATTTTCCCTTGAGACATTTCATACATAACATAGATATATATATGATATTTTATACATTATAAAAGATAATAGAAAACACACATTTCTATCCATCTTCCCTGGTTTCTAAAGGCAAAAAACCTTGCTTATTCACTACTTTTTATTATTTCTTCTGTTTGGTTTTAAGTTTGGTAAGGCAAACTTGCTGCACTTTGTGATGGTTAATCTTTGGAGGGAATTTTAGAATTTCCTAGGAGACACACTATAGGGTACCTGAAATTTAAGAGTAAACTTTACTAAGCATGAGCTGGGTCCCCAGACTGAAATAAAGGGTAAAAGGATGAAAATATTTTATGAGCTGCAGTATTCGTCTCTATTTGACCCTGGGTACACAGTGTGACCTCCTATCTCTTATTTCTGCTTCCATACATTTCTGTCACAGTATACTGAGTCAAGACCAATCATTCATTTAAGTTGCTGCTGTTGCATTTTTTTTTAAACAAGGCAAGAGGAACATACAATTAAGACAAAAGAAATATTATGTCTGGTAGTAATCATGATCTAGATGTCAATGGCTTATCTGAAGACTTGGGAGCTTCCTAGAAAAGATCTCATCTCAGTGGAACAGATTGGTGAGAAGCCAAAGAGAGATCCAATCATCTAAAGCTAGTATTTGAGAGGTGCATGCCAGATTGCCTATAATTCTCCTGTATTCAAGGAGAGACCTAACAACTTGACTACTATCACTGTGAATCACCAGAGACACAGCATGGGTTGTCCAGAACCTCACAGAGAACTGGCAAGGGGAAAAGAAGGAAAAGGCATTACAGATGTTCTATTGAGCCAAATTCACAGTCATCAGAAGATGAGTTGTAGTGATGTCAGATGATCTGCACAGCCTCCTCCTAAGTCCCTTCCTGTGTTATCAATGAAGAGACAAAAGAGAAGTGTCTGGGTGCCACATGGCATAAGGTACTGCCTACCTCTCTGACAAGAATGTTCCATATGGTGTGACATCTCCACTATGGTCAGCTCTAATTTGTATCTGTTCAAAACCTCTTAGGCGTTCAGGCAGAATCATTGTTTTCCTTAATTTCTATATAAAATTGTTCTACACTTAATATGTCCCCTTTTCTACATGTCCCATGAGCCAAACTTTACACTGACAAATTTAGAAATTAGTTAATAAGTCTATTTCAAAGAAAACAAGAATATGAATACTGTTTAACTTCCTCTGAATGAGCAAAAACCTAGGCTTATGTACATACACTTAAATGGGAACTTCGTGTGTATGTTAGAATGCCTGCTCACTCTGAATCATTAAGGAAAGCAAAGAAAATTTAACTTACATCATTGAAATTGTGTAGGTTTTCAACCTCAAACAAAGATAAGGGAGCTAGTTCACCACAACTTTCTGTCAATCTTAAGAACAAAATATTTTTGGAGTGGGAGGAGGAGATAGATCCTTTTTACCCTCTCTCATTTCACTCAAACTGCCCTGGGCCTGGTTTTTCTCATAAATGAAGAGTAAGAAGTGTGAGATGACACGTGAGGCTTTCATTTTCCATTAGCATCTGCTCTGCTGTCTACAGATATCTTGAAACTCTGTTTCAGATACCAGAAGTGTTCAACCTAGAACCTCATTTACACATGAAAAGATAACTAGGAACTGGCAGGCACTTGAAAAAAAAACCCAACAGCAAGACAGAAACTAAAGTGGCCACAAGAATAAATGTAAACTCATGCTTCCCAGAATACCCTATTCTGGGTGGAACAATGATAAATCTTTAAAAAAATTAAAAAAAAAAACAAGAGATAGATAAGAGAATATTATGTCTATGTTTAAAATAAAGATAAGCTCATTATCATGTGAATATGGATTTGATTCTGGGAGCAATAGATAACAACAAGATAATAGACAAATGGCAAGACTTATAGGCTATTAATATATCTTTATGAATTACCAAAGGACACTAAAGATAGAAGGAAACCTTCAAAGTCATTATGTACAATTCTGCAACCCTGTTGTTAAAACTAAATAAGTGATGTGCACAAAGGCAAATGTTTATAAGCAAGTATTGGCAAATGCATAAAAACAACATGTAAAGGAGAAATATACATCATGAAAAGTGGAGTTTCTCCCAACATTCCAAGGAAGTTTCAACCTCAGGAAACCAAATAATGTGCTTTTTAAAAGCAGGGGGAGGGGGGAGGCAACAGGGGTTTGTTCTTGTTGTTTTTTGGTTTTTGATTTTTTTTTCTTTTTGGAGGGGAAACTGGGAAAGGGGAAATCATATGACATGTAAATAAAAATATCTAATAAAATCAGAAAAAAAGTTGAAGGAAAAGAATGTATTGCACAATGCATACAGAAAGTTGTTGTATGAAGTTTAACACTCAAAATAAGCATGCCATAAATAAAGGATATATCATCTTTGACTCTGAGCTATTCATAAAATGGTTATAAAAGGTTTACACATTTCCACATCTATTTTAGAGACAATTCCATTCAAGAACTGATCAAGAAATCTAGAATACTATTGTGACATTTAAAAAAATAAGTAATTGTGTGAATTGGAAAGTTTATGGAAGAGCTGACACCAGGTACAATACTATGGGTGCAGTGGACTTCAAATATGTAAAGATGTGAAGGATCATTGAACAAGGAAATGGTGGGGTCTTGGTAAAGTCTGGCAGAAACCAGTTACAATTCAGTGGCTAACACAGCAAGGGCAGAAATATTGTATATCTATTCAGAAGTGCTGGAAGATTTTTCTCTTTTTCTCACATCATTATACTATCAGATATAAGAGCTATAGACACACCAACATGTAGCCAGCCAAGAGAGTGCAACTGGTACCAAATTTATGACACAATATTGTCCACTATCCCACCATGGTTTCTCAGCTTGAAGCACCAATTGTATTATAGAAATGCAACCGAAGGCACATTACCATTCATACTCAACTCTGTCTTCGAAGTCACCAGAACTGCCTGCAAGGAAATACTTCAATGACTAAAGGCATCCATGAGACAATGAGATTTGTTGAAATGTTATTGATTTTGACTTAAGTATTTCTAACTATTAGTGACATTGTTATATGTACATGACATTATATACAATAAACTCACTAGTTTTATTTATCCCAGGTGGAAAAAAAGATTTTGAAGAAACAAAGTCAGTGACTTGATAACTTCTGGCCAAGTAAATTAAAATATTAGAACTTCCAAAGCTATGTTGAGAGGAGTCACTATGATGTCTTAACTGCACTTATCAACATTTTAATATAAAATATAAACATCTAAACTGCTCAAATACAATTAGAATTATCAATTTTGCACTATAAAATTACATAGAGTATGAAATATCAACTCTCATATATTTTCATAGGATACTGATAAGAAAAGTTTTGTAATGAATATGGAGACTGCATACATGTCTTCTGCCTTGGAACCTTTCACTCCATCATCTAAGTTGCATACTTAGCGTTTGAAACTGAGTATCACCCTTCCTTCTCAGAAACCAGATCTTAACACAAGAAAATTCCTGTTTCCTGTATTTCCCTTTTGAGGGGTCTCTACGAGAGCTCAGACGCCAAACATGGAAATTGCAGAAACTCTAGTTTCTCTGCAAGTACAAATATAAAAAACTTGAGGTATAGAACATGCTTTTTCTGAAAAAAACCTTTAACAAGCTAATGAAATATTATTTTTAACTTTAAAATTTTCAGTGATTTCTATTAGAATAATGGAATACTGATATTAATTTCATACTTTATTTAGTCCTGTGCTTACAGACCCTCAGTATCTTCATTTATTGTAATAATGATAAAGCTCTCAGAGGGTATCTGAGAAAATCTCTGGTTTCTGTTTCTTTTCACAATCTCATGTTCAAAGAATGTGTCTTAAATTCTAAGTGCAATGTACCACCTACAATGCCACAGAATTTTATCATTTTTTTACTTCTTTTTTTTTTTTTTAACTTAGCATTTGTCATGTCTATCCTCCCTTCATTTCGTTTCTCATCTGGCCTTGCCAATAGAGGAACCCTCCATTCCCTACCTGCCATTCACTTTCTGCAAGTTAGTAACAAAGGAGGTGTTTTCACTTATATAATATTTAGACTACTGGTGAAAGGAATGATCTTCCTCTGCTCTGTTCTCTGAATAAATAAATCAGCCTGACCAAAAGAAAAGACAGGGTGTCACATGATTTATTTGGGCCAGAGTTGACACATAAGACAGAACCTTCTTATCTGCTTATGTAACTTTAGCAGAGGTCAGCAGCCACATCCTCTGATGATAGCTTGCCACTCAAGAGTACTGTGGGGTGAGAACTTGAAGCCAGTCTTTGAGGAGATTTCAAGCATATACTATATGTCTTATTGACTAAAAAGGTATGAACTGGCAGGGTGGTGGTGGTGCATGCCTTTAATCCCAGCACTTGGGAGGCAGAGGCAGGCGGATTTCTGAGTTCGAGGCCAGCCTGGTCTACAGAGTGAGTTCCAGGACAGCCAGGGATACACAGAGAAACCTTGTCTCAAAAAAAAAAACAAAAAACAAAAAAACAAAACAAAACAAAACAAAAGGCAAGAACTGTAAGCCAGGTTACATGCATCAACTGGGTTCAATAGAAGAAAAAATGTGTTATTGAAATTCAGAGCAGCATTGTCAGGCAACTTCAGCACCCCCTCAGCGGACAGAGCTCAGATACAAGGCATGTTATAAAGGAGGACTTCCCACCCTGGGTTATCTGGAGAATTAACCAACTATCCAGGTCCTACCCTAGCAAAATTCTGTACAGTGAAAGCAAAGGGTAATTCACCGAAACACTGAGAATACCACCAGAAACTAATAATGAAGACAACTGTAAACTGCCCAGTGGTGTCAGAGACATATGAAACACCATAGATCAAGGTATGCTGATCATTACCATGTAGAAGAAAGAGAAACTTGGAGGCAAGCTGCAGCTGGAATATAGAGCAGCAAAGGTGGGACTGGGAATGAGGCCACGTGACCCTCACCTGTGAGAGTGACTGGGTACCCTGCTTAACAGATAGAGGGGAACAATTGCTCTTTCTGGCAGAGAGTCTCCCAATATACTGACAAGGAAGCAGTAAAAGTATTTTACTTTAGGTGTGTCAGTTATAGGATCTAGTGAAGTCTGAGATAGTCATATATAAGTAAAATTAAAGTTAGTGGGACCACACAGACAAGATGAAGTCAGTAAGTCATTTCTGAAAAAAAAATATTTTTCTGTAAAGATTCTATTTTTCCATGAAGATAATTTATTTTAAGCAATCAATTCTAATAACTTTTTTCAATGTAAGAAGCAGTTTAAGGCTGAGAGTAATTAGGGGCAAAGATTAGGAGTCAGGTAAGGCTAACAATTAAAGGTCCTTCACATTGAAGCTTATATTAAAATATAAGTGACATTGGCACTAAACCTGTTCACATTTCAGCATCAGTTAAACATGTAGCCCAGGCAGTAGACTGACAAGAGGGAAAACTGGATTGCTAATGCTGAGTGAGTAGCAAATTCACTTTGTGTACTTGGTGATTTGGTTCTTTTCTCCCGCAGACTTCCAAAATGCATAAATGGTGTACTATTTGCACATAACTTATGCATGCCCTCCCATATACTTCATCTCAATTACTTACGATACCAAATAAAATGTAAATGGCATGCAAACCATTGTTAACATGCACTGTTTTAGGGAGAGGTAACAGAGAACACTTCTGTCCCTTTTTTGGTACAGACACAATTTTCTTTTCAATTCCTTTTATTGTGGCTGGTGTGCTGAACACACACACACACACACACACACACACACACACACAATAGTTAACTGGACACATACCTAGAATGGCAGCATCAAGGGCTTAAGGGAAAGGAAGAGCATGTGGTTGACAAAGAAAAAGAGGCCCTGTGCAATAAGAAAGAGAAAAGACTTTCTGAGACAACTTGAAAGCTCCCATATACAACTGCACTTGGGTTTCTAAAGCAACCTTCTTATATGTAGTGACAGATCATTTTGATGCATCAATTGGCTTTGGGTGAAGGTTGCTAACGATAGTTTTTAAATCAAGAGGCATATTATATGTAGAAAATTGCACAAATAAATCAATAAATAATTATAAAAGTTATTTATTGAGATCCTAATATGTTTTAATATGAGAGTGGGCTCCATGAGGATCAGAGGATCAGCATGTATTTCAGAAATCTACTAAATAAACTCCAAAGGAATTGAAATAACTTGCACTAGGGAAAGAATCAGTTTCATCGAATAAAGTGTTTGTTCTTTCTAAAACCTTCAGTGACACAGAGATATAGGTATACAAATTTCTAACACGAGGATTTAAAGCGATTATTTTTGCTCATTAGTGCTCATCTCTTGTCAGCTTTCACTATCTTTACACCTTTGCTGAGGCTCAATTCTATTCATGTACACTCTATTGTTCTCCATGTTTCAACTACTGGCAAAATCACAAAATAGAAGACAAAAGAAGTCATAATATTCTAGCAGCTCAAATCTAAGGACCACACATTTCAGAAAGATTTTACTCTGCTTTTGCAAGATGATCCTGGAACATAAAAACATGATGAATGTATCAAAAATATTTTTCACATCCTGCCTGCCATAAAAAGATTGTTTGAATTAAACATCATTATTCCTCTGTTGTCAACATGTTACTATAGAAAGACAAGCCACACACATGCCAGGACTCTATCAAGAGGCATGAATTATGGTTATATTACTGGTCGTGTTTTTCAGATAGTTAATATTTTTTAATTTACAGTAAAGACTTTTCTAAAGCCTATTTTTTGTACAAGTGTTTTTCCTTGTTTTCCTTAAAATTCAGACAAATCTTACTAATATATGAACCTTACAAATGTGTTGAAGTATATAGATAATAAATGTGAACATCTATGGCAGGGGTTTTCACTGATATAATCTGCCACATAACTACAAACAAAATTATTGAGGTATTGCTACTACTTCAAGCAGGAGGATTGTAATAGAAATTATTTGTTTCACATAAATGTGCATTAACATCTCAGCCCCATATATTAACATATTAAGTTTATAGATTATAAAATATTGGCAATATAAAGAAGGTCACAATTATCTCATCAATTGTCTCCCACTCTTATTGTCTCCTTAAGGAAACATGAAGGTTGAGAAGTCTCCCCACTGTCACACAACCTCAAGACAAGAAGGGGCCAAGAACCTGAGATTCTGCCCCTTGACTAAGTCCCTCTTCATGTTTCTGCTTTACCATTTAATAGCTGAACTCAATTACTAGAAATGTTGCTGTCACAGCAGCTGAGGAAAAATGAGAAATCTCACTTCTCCTGACCTTTACTCTAGCTCGAGTTCAAGATATCAGTTTGCTTTAAGAGTGATTTGTGATTTTGTTTATTGGTTCTCATCATGCTCACACTGGAGTTGGTACAGTTTAGAACTACACTAACTTTTAAATGAACAGGGATGACAGATTTAGACCATAGGCTTCGTAAATGCATCAGCATTAGCGTGGAAATTGGGGCTCCTGCCATAAGGTGCATATCAGTATTGCTGTTGACAGCTAAGTAGTCATGCCATCTTGATCCATGTTTTAGAGTCAGTATTTCAGGGTGCCATCAGATAGCAAGAAAGTGTACCTCTGCGATAGACCTTCCATCTGGAAGCTTTATCTAAGAAACGTAAAGGAAGTAACTTCTGATAAAATAATATACATTCTTCCCACAAAGTGTGTAGTGGTAATGTCTTCTTCCTATAGATGTCTTACAGGCTCAGCGATTTTACACCCACCAAGCATCAGCATAGCATTAAATTGATTGTTATGGACAGTCAAACTAAGTTTGATTGAAACATATTTGGAGCAAGTTTCCTTGTAACCAGTGCAAATTTCCTTATAGCCATGTAACCAAATAAGTAAAAGTAGAATCTATACAAAAAAAAAAAAAAAAAAAAAACTAAAATATTTTTGCTAACATTTAAAATAAATACAGAAATAAAAACTTCTGAATACATGAATAATACAAGATATAGTCTTTCTAATTCCAAAGGGCAGAAAAAAAGAATGAAGTGAGCATTAATATAAATTCTCTACCATTTGATGCAAAGAGATAGAAATCTGTTTAATAAATCCTGGATAAATGTTATGCCCAAGACACTGACTAGGCAGTACACAGTCTTTTTAGTAGATAATAAAACAAGCACAATATCTGTTCTTAGGCAAAATGGAATTCCAAGAAATGAGGAAAATCTATGCAAATGAAGAAAATACTTGAATAATGTTTCTGTACTCTTATTCCAGTGGTCTTTTTCCCCATGTTAGTTTTCCACTTCTAAGCTAAGACATTGTGAAGCAAACACAGTGAAAAACAATCTAAATCCCTTTATGTTTAGTCTCTTTTCCTGAAAATTATCCAGAAATCATCTGTAAGATTTCAATTTCATCTCCATAAATAGGAGTAACTATTAAAGTGCATTAAATGCTTTTCACACAGATTATTGCATTTTTATAGTAAGTAAAACAAAAATGAATTGATCTACTACTTATCAGACATTTCCAAAAGTACTAGGAATATATCCTTTCAAGAGCCTTTGGTAAGTAAAATTATTGTAATTTTTCAGCTGGGAAAGATGATTGTGAGTAAAGTAGGTGCCACTGTACTAATTTGATTTTGGTTTGCTAATACAGAATACCAAACAAAAGCAATTTGAGGAGGTAAAGATTTATTTCATCTTACAGGGTGTTTTCCATCATGAATGGAAGCCATTGCAGGTTTTCAGTACAGAAATGTGGAAGCAGGAACTGAAGCACAGAATATGAAGAAATGCTGATGTCTGGTTTGCTCCCCAAGGGCCTTCTACAATTGTCTATTTTGTAAGCAAGAACTACATTCTCAGTGGTAGCATTGTGGTCTGGTAGGCCCCTCAACAGCAATCATTCTTTAAAAAAAAAAGTGTTGTCAGTGACATGCTCACAAGCTAATCTGGTGGAGGAAATCCTTCAGCTTGTAACCTTTTCCCCAGGTGGCTAAATTGTGACAAGTTAACAAAAAATTATGAGCACAATTCACCCCTTGTCTACTCAATACTCACATACATTTCTATTAAACCATAATATGTCCTTTCTTATTTATCTATAAGATGTCACGTTTACAACACAGTATAAACACAGTATAATCTTAAAATCCCACAGTCTTTAAAAATGTTCAACACTTAAAAGTTCACTCTTTTTAAAATACCAAACTCTCTTCACCATGGGCTCCTGCAGAATCAAAAACAACTTAAATGCTTCATTGGGAAGGGAAGAACAAAAGCACAGAAACCTCACACTTAAACAAAGCCAAAAATCAGTCTTAAGGAAAAGCAAAATCAGTATGTAGGATTGACTTGTTATATTCTGAGCTCAAAGGGGCTTGGGTAGCACAGATCCTCCAACTCTAGAGACAACACACATAGTTTGTCTAGTAAGCTTAGACTAGTACTACTTAAGATCAACTGCATCTTTCGTGGTCATTCCATGGACCTGGTGTGTCTTCACCTTCACCAAAAGCTCCCTGAACCCTTTCCAGAACCCCAATCCTTCCACATCGTACTAAGCCTCATTTTCACTCCATTGCTTCCTCAATCCTTCAAAACAAGGAGAGTGTAGGAACTTTTGTACATTAGCAAGTTCTGCTACCAGTTTGAGGTATAGCCTTGGTTCTCCTGGACAACAACTTCTATGTGCTGACCTCAAAGAAATTCTTCCCAGGTTATATATCCTCAATGATGCTGGTCAGATCATCTGTCTAAGTAAAGCAAAGTTTTCAGGTTTAATTTAAGTGATACTGATCTCTTCTAATTTTCAACCCATGATTCAGCCTTAGCTAACCGTTATAAACTACAGACACTTAATTCAAAATATCATACATATGACCCTAATAGAGTCTTTGGGTGATTCTCAAGCTTCCTCTGAAGCTTCACAATCCAGCTTTCCACTGTTTGTATTTCTCTCACATTGTTATCAACAAGGCTCCCGAACAATAACTTATAATGATTTGAGAACTTCAAGTCTAAAGTTCCAAAGGCTTCCACAGCCCTCCCCCAAACAACATGGTCAGACCCCTCACAGCAAAGACCCTCACCTCACTCAGCATGGATTCCTGTACTAGTTTGCTTCGCTTTTGCTGTGATAGAATACTGACTGAAAGCAACTCAGGGTTCAAAGAGTTTATTTCATCTTACTAGTTATGGCCCATTACTGAGAGAAGCCAGGGCAGGAGCCCATGGAAGAAGCCTAAAGGCATGAACTGAAACAGAAACATGGACGAATGTTGTTTACAGACTTATTCCTCTTAGCTTGCTCAGACCACATTCTTTTATACTCCAGGACCAACCGCTCAGGGTTAGCACTGCCAGCAATGGGCTAGGACCTCCAGTCCTAAAATTAATCAAAAATTAATCTATATACATTCTCACAGGCCACTCTGCTAAAGGCCACTCTTCCCAGATGACTACTTTTTATCGAGTTTACAAAAACTAGCCAGCACAGTACCTGAGTTAAGATTCTCAGCATGCACATAAAAAAAAAAAAGTCCAGTGGCACATATCTATAATCCTGCCACTGAGAAGTAGAGGCATACATGTCCTAAAGCTTGCTAGACAGACAGGCAATCTAGCCAATCAGCAAGTCTCAGGTCTCAGTGAAAGTCTGTGTCTTGAGAAACAAGGTAGAGAGCAGCTGAGGAAGAAAGTTGACATTTATCCCTGGCTTCCATGCTCTCACATCTGTTCATTGACACCCATGTGCTCACATCTGCATTCACCTAAATATCTACGTGAACACAAACTAATTATGGATAAATAATAAGGCAAAGTCTTTACATTCCTGCAGAATTAATACTTATGTCCCTCCATAATAGATAGGCATCAATTCTAAACTACTTTTAATATCATTTCAAATGATTCATACATAGTATCAAGTTCTTGCAGCTTTGCAAGATATAAGTTATTTTTCAACTCATAGATGAAATTATTCAAATTAAGTATGTTCTAGTCATGCACCTGATACTGAACAACAAATCCAAGATTATTCCTTAGCCCATCTTATTCTGAGAGTTTCAATTCTTGTATCTATCTTCTGTACTAGGTTCTTCCTTAACATGTCCTACACTCTCCAACATTTAAACACTTCCTTACATTTGTTCAGAGCTCTGAATCCATTTCAGAGAGTACTTTGAACAGCTCAATTTGTTTTTGAAGAGTGTTTTTATGGCACTGTCCCCACCACACATAGAAACAGAGACCCCCTTCCCTCCCGAAATCACTTGCCTCTATGTGAAATGACATGCCCTACTGTGTAGGAGTATACTTTACTCTGGAGACATGACATGAATGTAAATTTATCCTGTGTTGTAGGCATACTTCTGAGCAATATGTAAATAAGCAAGAGAAAAAATATCCACATTAATAAACAGCTCTTTGGATATATGAAACCCATCTGCAACACTAGGTAAAGAGTTTGTATACTGTGTAGTCAGACGGGATGTCCATATTGCACTCCTCAGTGTCTGGAAGGGAAAACAGAATGGTGGTTCAGGTAGGGCGATGCCATATGGCTGAATCCAAGAAAATATCACAGAGTTATTTTTTTTCAGCAACTGTGATCAGTCCTTGTAAGCAAGGATCAAGTCTCTGCAAATAGAATTATGACACTCCAAGTTTCATCCTGTTTCCAAGGTCTCTTTCTCACACATCCTGCTGAGATTAACCTATAATATTTCTCTGCACGTGGACCGAAGTCTCCCAAAATAGGGGACAGCAACCAAAGAGAAATTGAAAGTAGAAGAGACACAGCAACAGAAATGGCCCAAAGTGAGAATCACAGATTGACAATACAACATGTCCCAGTGAGCCCATGGCTGACATTATCAAGTGAGATGACTCAGGAGAAAAAAAATCTTCAAAGTGACTGTTAACTCACAGCAAACAGGAAATGACTGATTCGACACACAGAGAGAGCCAAAGCTGGGATCCAACTGGAGTCTGAGGTCCCCTTTGCCCAAGACTGACAGGACAGTGGCTTGTAAAAACACACAGACCTGCCTGGTCCTCATGCCACTGTCTCAGAAAAGCTGGAGTGACATGAAGTGACAGCAAGAAAATAGCATGCCTGCTGCCATGTCCCTGCCTAATTGCACTACTTATTTTTTTTAATCCCTGTTCTAACTTGATATACAGGTCTGAACTTTGTTATGAGAACTAAATTATAAGAACTAAGCATGATAAATGTCAGTACATTGGGTTGATTTGGTTAGATATTTTGTTCAAAGCTTCCAATTACTTTGTTCTCTCATGCATTCTCAGATTCTAGATATATGGATTGTTTTCTTCATTCCCTTAGCATCTGCATAGGAGAAGGTGAGGTTTAAAGCATTTAGTTAGTGTTTCTGCAAATTCCACTGCACAATTCATTGTACTAGATCACTTTGAAATAGGTTTACAATAGAATTTCAACAAATTTATCCCACAAGTGAATACCACGTTTGTCTGAAACTTTTAGCAGATTCTCGCTGCCAACACACAATTTTGTATTCAATTCTCAAAATTTGGTTTACTTGGCATTGCTTTGAGAGTTTAAACTAAGGGACTAGGTCATAGAGAAGGAACAAAGAGATTATCAAACTCCAGAGATCTGTTAGCAAATGCAAACAGGTATGACTATTCTTTTCAGAACAGGCAACTAAACTTCTCTCCTAGTCCAGCCTCATTTGCTTGCTGTCCACAGTGCAAATGTAGCAGCCTTCCCTGACTTGCTCAATGCATTGTCTCCTCTTTGTGAGTTACAGGCTGGGAGAGCCTTCACTTCTCTACCTTCACTGAGAACCAGCCTTCTTGAGACTGCTCCTTCCCTTGAAATTTTTATCTCCCTGGAGCTGACAGGGAGGGTGGATAAATCCAATTCCTCATAATGTGTTTGCATGTCACCCACACCTTTCTCCTGCAGACCAATGCAGTGTTCCCTCCAACTCTGTCCTAGCCTTTAACTCCTCGTTGTGGTCGTCACTCACGCCACGACCCCTTTATCCCACTAAACAACTAATAATTTCGACATAAATTTTGAACCTTTCAGACCCATGAAATTCAAATTCGCCTTTCTATTCATCCTTCACTCTAACTAGCCTCAGCTGCTGGACAAAGCCCAAGTCTTACAATGATTTCACTTCCTCAAATTACTGGTTCTTGTTCATTTTGTCAAGTTCCTCCACACAAAGTTTTACATCACCCTCAAACTTCCAGTCCTTACTGACTAAAACCTCTCCCCTTCCTTCCGGCCACAGTGGACTAGACATCTAGCTAATTTACTACTGCTTTATATCTGAATCTTCTGATTTGCCTCCACTCTACCTTCTCACTGTCTTCAACTATTATAACTGGACAGTGATGAAAATGATTGTCTATATGTTTCTATTTCTTTTCCTGCTGGAGATGTAGGATCTGCAGCTTATCTCGCATGTTGCACTGTCTGGAACTGATGTATAGTCAGCTTTTTTCTCATCAGCTGCACTTGCAAAGCTTAATGGCTCTCCTCAAACCCTGGTGCAATACTGGAGTATAACTAGTAAAATATCCATTTTTTTCCCAGTAGTATAAGGAAAGAATGGTCTACATAATGGAAGTCCTTAAAGTTTCTGGATTTTTCCCACTATAGATGCTTTGTCCTCCAACTTGTATAGAAAAAGATCCTAAAGATAGAGGGACATGAAGATCAACTGAGAGAGAAAATGGGGGTGGGGAAAGTAGAAGAGGAAGAGAAGAGAAGAGAAAAGAAGAGAAGAGAAGAGAAGAGAAGAGAAGAGAAGAGAAGAGAAGAGAAGAGAAGAGAAGAGAAGAGAAGAGGGGGAGGGAAGGGAAGGGGGAGGGAAGGGGAGGGGAGGGGAAAGGAAGGAAAAGGAGAGGAGGGGAAAGGAGAGAAAAAGAGGGGAAGGGAAATGGGAGGAGGAGAAATAGAGAGGAGATAGGTTATCAGCAGTCCTGAATCTGAGGTGATAGGGCATACAATTAGTTACTATTTCAACCAAAAACCTGAAGATGATGTGTTGTATCTCAGGAAAAAAAAAACAAAACAAATAAGAAAGCAAACAAACAACCAAACTAAACAAAAACCAACAAAAATTTTGTACAACAACATACAGTGTACAACAACAAAGTCCAGCTGGAACAAAGATCTAAATAAGGCACCACTGAAACATCTGACTAAGAAGGCAGGAGTATGAGTAGTTTGAAGGGAATATCAGCTACATAGTGAAATTGAGACAAGTTAAGGTACATGAGACTGTTTCAAAAATAAAACAAAACAAAAGAAAATAAAAAACAGACCACATTAATCTAGTGCTTTCTAGAGAAAAACTGTCAGTGATGCCCTGGGATAATGTAAAGTGACAGTTGGAGAAACTGCTGCTGGCTTATAAAGTCGGAGCCCAAGTCCAAGTTGATATGCCTTCCCTGCCCTGATGGCTAAAATATAAGATAACAGGAACCTAGGATTGGTACAAGCTGGATATGTGAAGAACAGAAAATTTAAGCCTCCACATGGTAGACTTCATAATTTGCATTAGCTAAGCCTAATGTTATCAAAAAATCAAGTAGAAGGACCAGTGAGATAGCTCAGCTGATAAGGTCACTTACCAGCAAACTGCCAACCTGAGCTCCATCATCAGAATCCACATGGTGGAAGGACAGAGCAACTTGCACAAGATGACTCTGATGTCCCCTACAGTCCCTTCATTCATACAAGTTCCCTAACACTTGCAAAATGAATTAAAAATTGACATGATAACATTTTTGTTATAATATGGAAAAGGGGTATATAATAGAGATAGTACTATATTATGACAAGATGAAATAAATTATACATAATATCACAGTCTAGGTCTAGAGAGGTGGCTCAATGGTTAAGGGCACTGACTGCTCTTCCAGAAATCCTGAGTTCAATTCCCAGCAACCACACAATGGCTCATAAACATCTGTAATGGTATCTGATGCCCTCTTCTGGTGTGTCTGAAAATAGCTACAGTATACTCAAAATATCAAAATCTAGTAAAAATAGTCATACAATTATTTGAGTCAAATATACACATGTTCTTTAACCAGGAAATTCTATTTGATGCCATTTTCACTTAGGAAAAGATAATCAATTACAATACAAAGTGAGCTGAGTATGCTTAGTCATTTGTCACAGCATTATTCACAGGAAGGCATTGAATACAAGATACTTCCAAAGAATATCTGTCACCTCCTTAATCAATATATATATATCAATAATATATATATATTACCTATACCATGTATATGAACTAAAACAATGATGTAAACTTATATCCATATTTACATTGAAGAATGCCATCACATAGGCCTTCAAGAAAGAATGACCAAAATGACACCTGCCCCACACATAAACTTTTAGATGTTCATTCTTCAGACTTGGGGGGAATAGAGAAGGAGGAGGGGAAAGGGGGGATAAGATAAGGTATGGGAAGAAACAGGGATGATATACAGATGACCAGGTAGCAGTGGGGGATAAGGAACTGGGGGTAGCCACCAGAATGTTTCAGATGCCAGGAAAGCAAGAGGCTCCCAGGACCCAATGGAGATGAGATTAGCTCATATGCCTAACAAAGGGGAGAGAGAACCTGTAGAGGCCATATCCAGAACTTAGGCAAGGCCTCTGGTTGGGGAATGGGACCACCCACTCATTTCAAAATTTTTAACCCAGAATTGCTCCTGTCTAAAGGAAATATGGGGACAAAGTCTGGAGCAGAGACTGAAGGAAAGGCCATCCAGAGACTGCCCTACCTGGTGATCCATCCCATATTCAGATACCATACCCAGACACTGTTGTGGATGCCAAGAAGTGCTTGCTGAGAGGAGCCTGATATGGTTGTCTGCTGAGAGGCTCTGTCAAAGTCTGGCAAATAAAGATGCTGCTGCTTGCAACCAACCATTGGACTGAGCAGAGGACCCCAATGGAAGAGTTATTGAAAGGACTGGAGGAGCTGAAGTGGTTTGTAACCCCATAGGAAGAACAATAATATCAACCAACCAGAACTCCCAGAGCTCCCAGGAACTAAGCCACTAACCAAAGAGTACACATGGAGGGACCCATGGCTCCAGCTGCATAAGTAGCAGAGGATGGCCTTATCTGGCATCAGTGGGAGGAGAGACCCTTGGTCCTGTGAAGGCTCCATGCCCTGGTCTAGGGGATTGCCAGGGCAGTGATCACCCTCATAGAAGCAGAGGGAAGGGTGTTTGCAGAGGGCAAACAGAGAAAGGGGGTAACATTTGAAATGTAAATAAAGAAAATATCAGATTAAAAAAATCCACAATCTCCACTCTGTGGTTGTTCAGGGATCTTTTATGACTATATCCAAATACACTTATGGATTGCCATAAGAAACTGTTCATCAAGCAACCCTATATTTCTCCATACTTAGAATGCAGACATTTTATCCCACTAGAAAGAAAGGACAGGGTAAAAAACGAAATCCTGTTTGGGAGAACATTTTCAACACCTAAAATAGCCTCCCGGTTATCATGGATTTTACAGTCATGATTCTTAGCCCACATTATTCAGTGACATATCCCAAGTAATTTGGATTATTTTAGCTTGGATGATTTTAAATAATATTTTAATTAGTTACTTGAGAATTTCAGCTGAAGGTTTCACAGTGGTCTTGATTATATTTAATCACTTCCCCATCTTCATCCATATCAACCTGACTCTCTCTCTATCCAATCTATTTTGTGCTCACTTTTTCCTTTTGTGCTCTCTCTCTCTCTCCCTCTCTCTCCCTCTCTCC
>NW_022196912.1:65182831-65206632 GCF_008632895.1 Mastomys coucha
CTTCTAAGCTCATGGTATTATCCTATGTGTGGGGTATGAGGCCTACCCCAGAAGGTCATGAACATACTAGAAGTGATGCTATTAAAGGAAACTGAATCTGCTTTTCTCAGTAGGTATCAAATGTCAATAGCTCCTCGGCTGAAGATAAAACAAAAACAGCTGAGAAACTAAGTTTTTATTATTACAAATATCCTGAGCCATCAGAGACATGCAAATCAAAACTACTTTCAGATTTCATCTTATGGTAGTTAAAATGCCCCAATTTTTAAAAAAATAAGTGACTTTGAAAGCTGGCAAGGATATGGGGGATGGGAAAATACATTATTTGCTGGTCATAATGCAGACCAGTACAACCACTATAGAAATCAGTGTAGAGATTCTTTGAAAGACTGGAAATAGGTCTACCAAAATATGCAACTATACCACCTGTGGGTATATACCCAAAAGACTCTATGTCTTATTACAGAGATATTCTTTTATGTTCAATGCTTCCCTATTCACAATAGCCAGGAAATAGAAACAGCCAAATGTCCATCAACTGGTGAATAAATAATAAAACAAGGTACATGCACACAACTGAGTATTATTCAATGTCACTTTTCATTTCACATTAGTAAAAGTGAAATTATGAAATTCAAAGGTCAAAAGGATCTGAAAATTCCCCATACTCAGACAAATGAATGTTATGTGTTTTCTATCATAGGTAGATATTGGCTTCTAAGCTTTGGAAATGTGTATTCGATTTGAAATATTCATAGATGTTAAAAAAAAAAAACCTAGTAAGTGCCATGGGGAAGGATGCAGTCTTTCCTAGCCTGAACTTTTATCCTTTTTAATTTAAACAATCTACCTAGATTTTCTTATTTATAGCAATTACTAAGTAGACATCATCAGAAGAAGATTCTGAGATGATAATTTGCAGTGATGCTATTCACTAAAGATGCCTTAGAGATAGTCTGTTCAGGGAGTAGTACAGCAGAATAGGAAATGGAAGCAAAATAAGGGAATGTAGAACTTTGGCCAAATCTTGAAAGGAAAATGGTATCCCACAGTTCCAACAATGGCCACTGAGAACTGGGGACAAGATTGTTGAGCTTCCACCTGTCTTTACCAGTCAGCATTTTCAACCTCTTCTTCACCAAACTTCCCAAACACACAGAGCTTATGTTCTTATCCTTGAATAGGTGCTACTTTGCTCTATACATTCCATCCTCCCTGGATCATGGAATAATCTCATGTAAACCTCATAACCCTATAGGGTCCTTATCCTACACCTCACCACCTTCACTTTGCCTAGCAGTCATATTACCTCCAGGCCCTGACCCTGCCTACTACTCTGTGAGTATCTTCCTACTGTTTCTTTGCCACAGTTTGTATCCACCAAGATCTATTATGCATAAATTAGTTCTATATAAATTTTCTTCCTGAAATTCTATATTAGTAACATCACTCTGCTGCATAACAACTTATAATGACTCCTTGTGAAGGGAGTTAAGTATTTCGCATTTGAATGACATGGTCTTGTTCTAGTGCTCCACTCTTTATGCAGTAAGTAATTCCTCTAAATTTAATAGTCATAAACTCAAACCATATTTAACTATTTGCAGTTTTCTGGAGTTCTCACCCTCTTATAGTTAAGACAATTGTCCTTGAACAACTGAATGACCTCTATAGCATTCTTCTTGCCATGTTGATGAAATTCTTATTTTTATACAATTGGTAACCTGAAACTTATTGGTAACCTGAAACTTATGTCTTCATGATTCCAAAGTTTAGAACTTGAAAATTCTCACTCATGCTGTGTGAGCCTATGCAGCACACTTTCTGGTATAGTGTTCTAATTTGTGTTTTTGCTACCTTCTGAACTCATTCATGAATGGGTATAATTATTACATCACTGGATAACAGTTACACAAAGACTATCAGGGTCATTCCTCTGCTTGCACTATGGTGAGAAAGTTTGGTGTTAGCTTTTAAGCTTTAACTATATCTTTTATTTGAAATACTAATAGATGTTAAAAATAATAATAACAAGAGGACATGGGGAAAGAGATAGCCTTTTACAGACCAGAGAAGAAACTAATAGAAGTTCCACAGAGGGAACCTTACACATGAACTGGAGAGTTAAGGAAAGGCTCTGTCAAAAGCAATGATAAAACAAAATTTCAAACATGCACAAAGGTTAACCAAAGAGAAGTGTGTCTGCTTCAGGGTTCACTCCAAATGCTCTTCAGTGCCACCAAAGAAGTATCTAGAAATCTGGAAAAAGGAGAGAAAATAAAAGGGCTTCCTTTCCTGGACTGCAGTGAGTTTACCACTTCAATTGCATTGTTTCTGAGTCTCATGAAGTTAAACCCGATTATGTGTGCATTGATATATTTAATAGACTCTGGGCAATCTGAGTACTATCTAAAATACATTTCACTGTCCATAATCCTAGAATTTACTCAGATTAAAGGATCAAGTCACACTGCCTATATCAATTTTTCATTGCCTTTTGAAAGGCATCAACAGAGTCGAAAATGTTTGCAGGTTTTTAAAAATAAAAACATCACTGCAATAGGGTAAATTTTCATTATTATATATGGAAGCTAATCATTTCGGAGTAAACAACAGATGTTTGCACCCTTATTAATGTTTGGTACTGACATCGGTATTAAATGATAATATGAAAACATGTCACAGACGTGAATGATGAATTCAAATGTCAGAAATGATGGAATAGAAACATTTAAAATAGAAAATTTAAGGGTCTTAAAAGAGAAGCAAGACTCTGAGCATCTTCTAATGATGTGCAACAAAACTACCTTCCTGCATAATAACAATACTTAGGAAACTTTCAGCTTCTCCTATAAAGTTTTCAAAATATCCATTTTCTCAAGTAACTGTCAGGATAAGTATGTAGTCATATCAAAAATGCTAAACATGTTACATATTTTAAATGTAGTCAGGTAAATAGATATCAATTATGCTCTATACTCTATGCTTATTATTTGATTGTAATGCTTGTTTCTATATTTAGCATTGTTTTATTTTTCTTCCTGTTGCAAATAAAATTAGTAATTTAATTTATCACTTTCATGCAATATTTTCTAAGGCAGAATTTGATCACGAAAATCATTCACATTCCAAAATAAGTTTTACCTAGTAGTAGCTATTATCAATATTATACTCATGAAGTTTAAACTCTGTGTGGAATGTTCTTAAATACTAAGTATCTGTGTAATTGTCTTTGCCACTTACTAAAAGTGATCAAAACTCAAAAAACAACGAGATAATAAACCCTTCACCTCTGTAATACAATTTCTCTCTGTGCTAACTGGAACATTGTCTCTGTGGGAAAGGGATCCTACTCATCTCATGTGTGGCTTTGCTCTCAGAATCTGGTAAAAAGCTAAGTGAGTTTACATCATATATTACATAAATGAAGGAATGAATGACATATCAAAAAAAAAAACTCTTCCTGGCTTTCTCATTTTCTTTAAAATGCTATCACCATCAGCACAATGTTTAGACTTTTAAGATATAAGCAATTGTATTGTAATTCTTAAACTTCATATCTGTTATAATAAAATTTACAAAGATAAAAAGCCCTAATGAAGAAGTCAACAATACAACTTGAATTCACACTCATATTTTCTTATCCACATAATTCTGAACAGCCACTGGCTACAGCTCTCTGCTTACTACAGGGGATAATCTGGAATGGCTGGTTCCACACTCTCCCTCTTTCCAGAGTTCTTGAAAGTGATAAATGGAAGTTAGCTTGTATATTTTCCAAGGTCATGGAACACACTAAGTGACTTGAGTTCAGACAATAAAGCAATTGTTACTGCTGGATTGAAGGTTGTAACTATCAGTTTCAAAAGGTGATAACAAGAGTTTGAATAATAGCTTTTTGTACATTATCAATTAATTATAAATTTCTTCATAAGGTTGGAACTATACTTTTAACCTATACTATATACTCTTGGTCATTATAGGAACCAACAAAAAGTTGAATAAATATCTTCAACTCTGTTTCTTGCATAGATATTAAAGATGTGGGCGCCAGAGAGATAACACTGAGTTTCAATCAGATCTTAAACCTTAGAATCTGGTTGAATTAAGGCAGCTAGTATAACTTTTTTATGCCTTCATATCATGCATGAGTAGATGGCAAAGTATTAGTACCACATAATGCAATTGTGAAAACCATATGTGTTAAATATACAAAGGCCATTTGTAGTACTATCACACAGGAACAATTGCAGAAATCGTTCTACAATCATAAAGAATCTTATTCACCGATGAATAAACTACTGCAGCTTTCTCATTGGCCACTGCAATTTCATAATAGTAAATATTAGACTTAGATAAAGAAAGACACCAGTCCCTAGTAGATAATGTATTACATGCCCGCTTGCCTACTTGATGTTATCCATTTTCCCTACAGTTCTTAATGAAATCCTCATAAGAAATCTAAAGTGTCAGTATTATTTTTCTGATCTTAGAAATGACAAAGAGACAGTTGGAGGAATATGACAAGCTCATGGTATAAGCAAGTGGTGGGCTAATCTCAAACCGAGGTCTGAGTCCAGTACTCCAAGAATTTGATCAATGTTCTAGAGTTGGTCAAAATTAGGAACCTCTTATGTAGTACCCTATCCTAATGAACTCAACACTGTTCTAACTCCTAAACTAAGATGTTCATAGCAATAATAAGAAAAAAGCAATGAATTCCAGATCTCCCAGTGGTAGGGAGTTGTGAACATGCTGGTTCTGGTTCAGCTGGAAGAGAATGCCATACACAATCTTATATTTCTAACATTGCTACATCATTCTGGTGTTTCTAACCTGGGGACCCAGCTTTAAATAGAAAACCAACAATAACAACTAAAAGGAAAAAGAAAACAGGTCCTCTGAGTGTGCAAAATAGACATCTATTTAAGGTGGTGGCAGTTTGTAATGGTCTCCACTGGACTGAGCAAATGATACTGTTTGGTGAACTAGACAGTTCCAGAGATCTCTTTCAGTCTTAAATGTCCTCTTCTCAAGCATCCAGTTCTTCTTTGGAGCAACAAGGCACAGAGCATAGCTGAACATGCAATGTAAAACTGTGAGAGTCGAGGAGGGGTTTAGGGCAATTTAATCCGCAAATCTGAACTTTAGCTTCTTCAAAAGCAGAACATGGATCTTATTAATTTGACACTTCTCTCAACTGCAGCATCTGTCTCAGACATTCACTTACAGAAAACTAACATGAGATGGTAGGTGGTAAATTATATGTATATTAATAAAACAAAACTTTACACTGAACCCCAAAAGGTATATAATAAAATAGTCTAGACAGCTTTAAAAAATGCATACACAGAGAGAAAGATGCAGGGGAATATGGAATAGTAAAGTTGGAATAGAGCAAGGAGGAAAAGCATGTGCCTGAGATAAACAATATGTCAACATCAGTGACCTGACTAGCAGACTCAGGAAATAGTTGTCAAAAGAACAGATTCTTGAGTCTTCTAATATGAAAGGAAATAGCTGCCCCATTATCTAGGAGGGTGGAAGACTAATGGCTCTCATACAGTCTTCACTTTTAAGGCATTAGTAATGAGAGGAATTTATGGACTTGTTCAGGAGAAAAACACCTCAGCGCCCCTCTTCAGATCTAACCAGTGGTAGTACCCAGACCCACTCTTGTTGGTTCCTGTTCCACTCTATAAGGCTTGCAAATATGGAACAGTCTGTGGTTGGATTTACGGTTATTTTTGCTGCAAAGTTTTGATTGGCTATCTTGTATGGTTCTATTTTCCATTATTTACCAGTACTGGAGCTATCATTTTGAGTTTGTTTGTTTTTGTTTTGTTTTGTCTTGTTTTTGCCTCTAATATTCATTTTTTTTTTCAATAGACCCCAAGCTGAGGGTGGAAGAAGTGGTGTTAATTATTGACCTCCTAGAAACCCTAAGTGAACCTGACAGAACTGGGTGGAGAACTTAGTACTCAGTGTGATTTGGAAGGGGGCAGGGAGGAGGAGGAAGAGAAGGAGGAGAAGGAAGATGGAGAATGAGGATGAGGAGGAGTAGACAAGGAGACAAGGAAAGAGGAGAAGACAAGGAGTAGAAACTGGCATATTGGAAACATATCAAACAAACCTGTTTTTAGCAGTGACTAAGTCATTAGATAGATTAACTAGTTGAATTTTTCAGATAGTTTTATGTGATTTTAAGACAAATCTTCTAATCCTCTATATACAGAAATATTATATGAAGAGTGATGGAGTTAGAGAGAGTTCCTGGTAGAGAAGTTGACATATTTCTTTACCTTTAGCAAAAGAGAGGTTTATAGAGAAAGTACTAGATACTATTGAAGGGTACAACCTGCCTGTACAAGGCTCTGAAGTTCTTGAACCAAAGAGGATAAATGAGTTCTGCATATTCAACTCTGTTGCTCTGAGTAGACTGAGTCTATGAATTCTATTAGATTTCTTACCACCGTTGGATTTACTTTGGTCAGAACACTTTCTGTGTCACATCCTGCTTTCCATTAAATTTCATTCAGTAAAAAGATGATGTCATGACTCACATTCTGTTCTTCAGACATTTTTCTCCAGCACATTTTCCTTTTCATTGTGTCAGAAGTTAGCAAGCAGATGAATTTAAATTCAAGCTAAATGAGTTTTTCTATCCATGTTTTTATTCCATTGAATATCATGTACAGTTCAAGCTAAATACAATTCCCAATGTTCAAACTTGAAAGTGTAGGTGGGAGAAAAATATTTATTCTCCACAAAGTGTATTTTTTCTTAGACTATAAAATCTCAAGTATTTTATTCATGATGTTTTCTGCATAGAAAATTAAAGGTAAATTTGACACTAGCAATTATGCTGTTCTTCTCCCACCATACCCCTAGAAGGTAAGTTTATGATTGATACTACAATGTTCACTTGACTCAAGGAACAAACTTTAAACAGCAAAGATATTTCCTTCTTTTATTTTCAGAATTAAGATAAAATTGTAAAAATACATGCCTTTAGTCTAGAAGTTAAAACTGACCCATTGAGAAATATCATATGTGTCTCCATTGTCAAATTTATGTTTTAATAGGAAAATCTTTGTGGCTTCTCATTTTAGCAACCCAGATGTTTGTTGTCAGCTTATCATAATATTATTAATAGGAATCTAATTGATATTAATTTCTCAACAACTAGGTTAACACTTCTTCACGGTTTAATTTTTTTCTCTATGGTTGCCATATTTCCCTGTTTTTTAAAATTCTTTCTAGTAAATTCTACATGACCTCCTCATCTATAAAGACAAGCATATATAGAGCAACTTTGTTTAGGAATACATTTTAGCAAGCTTAAATGCAATTGAAGTCTCATCAGCCAGCAAAGGACAACTCACACTTCATTTTTTTAGATAGCTCACATTGTTTTCCATAATGTGATGACTAGAGCTTGGGATGTTTAAATGGTGCTTCACTGTGAGACGTGTTCTAAACTTCTGCATGATTATACATAGGCTCTTCTATAGTGCACGCTAATCTCTTCTGCCTTGGATGTTTTAACAAAATGGCTGAAATTTTCAGCCATTATGGATGAGTTATTCTGCAAATCTGTAAAAGCAATTCCACTTGACAAGCCTATAGTACTACTTTAAGTGATTGAATCTCTTTGATACCACAATGGCAAGGTCCTTATTATTCTTGCAGGAATCTTACAAGTTCTAAGAATATTTCCAAAATGCCACTAGCCACATCACCAATAGAGAGAGAGGCAAGCAATTCAGTAGGAACTATACTAATTTGGTTTAGGGAATCCAGTTAAGCAAATGATTTCTTTCAGAAGGGTGAAAAAAACCCTATTTGTTGTACTTTATATTCAAATGCATTGATCTTTTATTAAAGTGGGTCTTTTAAAGCTCTATCTCACAACATGGCTTTCTTTTCTCCCTCAAATTTATTTTCTCGTAAATGAATAGAAACCACAAAATTGGTGAGGTCATGAAACTTGCTTATTTGAAACACTGAATTGTATACATCCCTTAGGGGCAAAGGGATGTTTTTTGCCCTGAGGGTATTAGTCATGGTCCATAGTTCGTGGGAAAAACTAAGGAAGTTTCAAAATTGTGTTCCTATTATTTCTATTTCTCTGAGACTTTGTTTGAATTCCAAAGTGAATTTTCTATTATCCCATTGAACATTGCATAGAAGGGTACCAACCAACAGCCTTTGGAAGCAACACCTGCAGTTACATTCAAAAGCATGACTTTTCCAAGCAGTATGTGAGCTGGTTGCATTGTCCTTGAAAGGATAAAGGCCTAGGTTCTTTACCTGACTGGCAGAAGCATTCCAATACTACCAAAGGACTCTAAACATTGTTTTGTAAGTAATGAGTCCTGCTGGTTTCATCCGGCAAGACACTGAAATCCCACAGGGAAAATGTGGTTAGAAATAAAACAGAGGGCTGGGCCTTTAATGAGTTTCCTATCCACAGACGCCATCAAGCTTTTAGAGTATTCATTTGATTTCCACAGTTTTAACAGAGATTCCCAGAGTTGTGGGCCATACTCTTCACACTGAAGTGCATAGAACTTGGCATAAATCTACACTTCAGAGATAATAACGTATCATTCCAGGAAATAAAGGAAAAGGCATAATCAAAAAAAGAAGTTAAATATGGAAACCTGTTTTGACAACAAATGAATACAGATGAAGCCAGACAGGAAAGGTGTTATGAATGCATGTTGTTTTGCATGTTTCACATAGATTATGATGCTGCAAGAACCTGTCAAGCTTTTTATTTTTTTATAAGTACTTTTAGTGAGGCAGATTATTTATACCGCTCTCCATCTCACATCAAATAAAATTTGTAAGACTAGTGCTTTTAAAGGACAGAACATTTGTAAAATCTACCAAAATATATACACCCCTTCTTAAATTTTATTTCATTAATTACTATAGTTGAGTATTCCTCATATAATTTTGGATGCCCAACAGAAATTATATTTCCTAAATTAAAAAGTTAAAGAAAAATATTGCTTGGTAAATAAATAATGGAAATGACCAGTAATAATGAGTACTCAAAAAAACTTATTTTGTTAACAAAGATATTTATTCAGCTGTAACAGGGATCTTAAACCTTGCACTGGGGCAAACATCAAGTTTCATCAGCTTTTTAAGTTCTATAACAAATAAGACATTTGTCCCGTATTTGTAATTATCATAATCAAATAAAATGTAGACTTTTACAACCTTATAAAACTCATCCTGACTTTATTTTCCACCTGCAGAAATTTTCATTTAAATTCAAGATAGGTATTTTCACAAAACTTTTAAGAGAGTTAGCTTACAATTATAGATAGACTTTGTCATGGAAGTTATCTTTCCAGAGGGAAGTTTACTTAAGTTACATTTTGACAGCTTGAGAATAATGCAGGAACTAGTTTTTCAAATTGACGACCAGTAAGCTAATAGTTGCTGCATGTTTTCTGCTCTTCAATTACATAACCCAAATTAAGATAGAATCCTAAAAATAATTTTACAAATTAAAAATAATGATGAAACATTCTACCACAACTTGCAGGGTTTTTTTTTTGCCATTTCAAACCCTTTTGTTCTAAGACCAGTATACTTAATAATTAAGGAGTACCCTGAACATTTAAATAAAGTAATGCAGGAGACCTAAATGGCTGAACAGCAGATATAGACTACTGGAATAATTAAAGTGAACTATTTGCCAAAAAGAAACTTTCAGAATCATAGTGAAGAAATACTTAACATATCATCACCTCAAACATGGGTTCGAATTTTTTAACTAATAGGAACAGACTTTTGTTTGTTTGTTGTCGGTGAGAGAGGCCAAGATTACAGGTGAGAAAAACAATGTAGTCATGGTGTAACTACTCCTAATTATAGATTCCTCTTCTCAAATTTCCACTTGATTTTGCACACATGTTCTCTATTTTCATTCTGTGAGTTATAGTAACAGTTTCTCTTCTATGAGTGCCTACTAGGTGCTGGTACATAGTGCATTTCCAATAAAGTAAATTTCCTGCAAAACAGATTTTGTCATCATTGTATGAATGATCCTTGGACATTGTCTCAGGATTCAAAGAACAAAAAAATGATCCTTTTTGGATTTCCTGCACCTTTGGTGTGTCATGTTTGATTTTCTATTTCCATTTAACTCAATGAGTAGATATTTCAGGTGACAAGACAAATATCTTAACTATATATGATCAAATGTAGTAAAATATGCCCACTTCACCTTTAAAAGATAATTAAGTATATCAGCTGAAAAAAAAACTTATTTTTAAGTGAGTTTCTTTAATTTACCAATTCAAATATCTGAAAATTAATCAAACCATATTTAACATATCATGTTACTTGAACCATCTACAAATGAACAATTATGATCCTAGCAACAGTGAAACATCATCTTAAAAAGATGTTAGCAAGCACAACAATGATGCATTGTGAATTAATTCAAAAGAAAGGTCTCCAATGAAAAATAGATTCTTTGTGTATATTTAAATTTTTTAAAATTGCATATAACTTTACAGATTTCATCATGTTTAATATTTTTCTTTATTCATATCTTGACTGAGGCATTCGTTGTCTCTCTACCTTATACATAACATTTAAAAGCCTCTGAGAGAACTGAAGCTATGAAGTGTTTTCCCAGAGTTATGTTGTTGATTTTGACAACAAAATAATGATTTGGTCATCATGTGTTATTTGAATATGCATTTAGATTTCCAGACAGAATTATTCTCACAGAAAAAAATAACAGACGTACTCACTTTTATACCTTGCAGTATCTCAATCTCTGGTGTAGTATTGTTTACCTTACCATAATGGAGATGCTTTGACTTAATTTTACACACTTCAAAATACATTCACCTAGTTAACCTATTTGAGTTTTGTTGTTGTTGTGTGTTTGAGTTTTCTTGAACAGTTAAATCTTGTAGTAACTTTTTCTGGTTCCAGCAGGTGATTGAGCTAATTTAAGCTAATTTATGGGTTAAAACACTGACATATGGGAAAGCCACTTTTTCTTCAATGTGAATTCAACAAAGGCCTCAGCCACATCCTGCACAGAATGTATTTAAGACAAATATAACATTTTATGTTAGTTTTCAATTGAGATCAAAATATATAACATAGTAAGAAATGTTAAAATGAGGTCTTTGTGTTCTTGGATCCTAACATGTGGAGAGAATGGGAGTTTGTTTTAATACTTAAATACCCTTAATGGGAGTCCTAGTCTGACATGGATTTCACAAAGCTATTTAGAGAAGAGGAGAGTGTGCTCTACATTTTAATTATTGCAGAAACTAGAGTCATTTTGGCAAACACTTATGCATTTTCTTCATTTAACTGTGACCTTTATTTACATTTGGAAATCATATTGCTGAGAAGTAAATCATAAGATGTGAGACTATACTTTAGGTCACTTCTTAATCATTTTTTGTTTCCACAGCGTAGTCTGAAGTGAACAGAATATTGGCAAACTAAAAGGTATTGTGCAGGGAATCTTTAAATGATAGAATTAATAACACTATATCATGTACCAAAATTACATTAAAATAATTAGCATTTTAGATAATAAATAAATTCAAATTATCAGATATTTGAAGTAGAAAATCTCTTAAAGGCTTATATTTCAAACAATAAAAGACCAGCACACATGCAAGCAAATTTACATGTATAATACATTTCTTATATCTATTTTGTCTAACTAAAATAAATAGCAAATGATTTCAGAAATAAATAAGCATCTTTAATGCTTATTTAGTAAGAGGAACAAGTTTAAGCACTAACTAGTATTTTGCATACATACCATAAAATACAAAATAGCACGTGCTTTCTGTTTACGTTGGTTACCAATCTTGATATTCAAGGGAAGAGTGTATAAAGTTAACAAGCAATTATTATTTGGCAAATTAGTACTCAACAACCCTGAGTAAATAGGAAGTTTGAAACCTATCTGTTATACAGCTTCTTTAATTTGCATAGCACACTGGTGTGTTTGCTTTGCAAATACTTTGCAATGAATCATCATTTGTACTATACAGTCCAAAGAAAAGCAATCAAAATTCACAGCAAGACAATGAAATTAATTATAACTGTTGAATTCTGTGGTGGTAATTCCTCCTCATGCAGGAAGATTAATTGCATTGCACTTTCCTTGCACTCCACTAAATGATCTGATGAATGTATAATCATTTACAGATTTCTCAAATGCTGAAAATTGATTACCTTTGATTAGCTCTGATCTGCACAAAGAGCTCTGACAGAGTATCAGTGAAACATTACAACATTACAGACAAAGTAACAAATGATTTAATTACCAGTGTGCTTATTAATGTTAGATTCCCTGCAGTGATCCTGGCAAATCAGAGGCCTGTAATAGACCTGTGGGTTTCACTGAATTCCATTAGGGTTTAAATAATATTTCTCACTATTTCTCAAATCTTTCTTTTCATGGCTCCTTAATAACTCTAATTAATTTTAATTTGCACAAAAAAATCCACAGCATCTTTAGAAACTTTTAATTAGCTATAAAATAAAACTCTTCTCCTCCCAGGAAGACATATATGATCATCCTTGGAGTCGGCTCCCCAGCCAGTTCTCATTAATAGACGTTAGCTCTCTGTGATAATACCACACATAATTCTCCAGCAAATGTTCACTTGTGCATGTGGTGCAACTTTCATCTTCTAGCTGCAAACAAAACAAGATTTGTTGTATAAGACCAAAGTTAAGGAACAGTATGGTAAAATGTTTGCACGGAGTGTGGTAAGCACCGTCAGGGCACTGGTGTTCTATCGTTTGGTGACAATGCACGGCTTGCAACCATTCTGAGGACTATATAGCACAGGAGACGAACTGATTAAGAAACCCCAGTGTATGCTGAAAGGAATAGAGAATGCAAGCGAACACTGGCCTAGTTAGGCACAGAATGTAATGAATAATGTTGGCACAAACAAATCAAGCCCATCTAAATGAATCTGAGAGAACATTCCGATCATTTTGGATTGGCAGCTTTTAGGGCTTTCCCCAATTTGATGCCATTATATATGACATTAGATTATTGTGAGGCAGTGACAATAAAAGCCCAGATGATCAGAGGAGTCAAACAGAGCAGCTTAAATTAAAATATGTGTCTACAAGTGTTTCCAGGCAAAGACAAATTAGAGGCTAGGCAATTAAAAGGTTGTTTAGAACAGAAATGCTGATATACAGACAACTTTATAATAATATTTCTTCACAGTGGCTTTGCAGTTCTGCAGAGATGAGGCAAAGGCGCAGGTGTTTCTGGGTGGCATTTCAAAGCCACTAGCTGAAAAACTTAAGATGTGGGACGCACAGCCCCTCACGCTGATGAATATGTGCATTCTGCTCAGTGCTGTCAGCAGCAAAGCTATCCATCACAGTGCAACAGCAGAGAGTCGGGAGTCGCTTTTTTTGTTGAGAAGTATTGAAGTCAGATTGTTGATGTCAGAAGTCAAAGTATAGTTCAGCTATCTGTTTTATGAATCTGACTGAGACACATTGTGCCTGTGCGCAAACTGATATCTAGCAGAGCTCATTTTAGCAAACGTGTGATTTAGAAGTCAGAAAAACATTCGTACAACCGAACTCATAGCAGGCAGAGGCTGTGGCACGCGTACATAGTTTTTACATTTTAATATGACACCGTTTGGTAGTGTTTATCATCTGAAATCCAAACCATATCAACTTTCTAGCTACGTTATTTAAGATCTGTGTACTCTGAAAAAAAAAAAATACTCACACAATGAGAAAATATATGAAAGCCCTGCCTCCGCTGCACAGGGAATGGCCTTGTTGGACTTGGCTCTGCTTTTATTTTCTACTTCAAACTGAACCACAAATAATTGGTGAGTTCACTTGACTTTCAGTACAAAAATAGACACTATATGGGGTAAAAAATGCAATGAGTATTTACTGGTCCCCACACTGAAGCACAATGTGAAACCGTACTTGGAAGCATGCATCAGATAGCAGGACTGGGTCCTCTCTCCTCCCTCCCTCTCTCCCTCCCTTGCTCCCTCCCTCTCTCTCTCTCCCTCCCTCTCTCCCTCTCTCCATCACTCCTCTCTTTCTCCCTCTCAATATTACTCACTATATCTGACTACACTACACTACACTACACTACACTACACTACACTATATTATACTATACTATACTATACCATACTATACTATACTCTATTTGTAACCTTCATGTTAGACATTCCAATTGTCAAATCTTGCTGAACTCTTGGTAAACAGGAACACTCTGGACAAAAGAGAACAGATTCTCTACTCTCAGTAAGCTCTTTTGACTCACCTTACTTCAGAAGAGAGCTACCTTCTTTCTTTTCAGTAGACTCTATTTTCATTGATTTGTGATAAAAATCAATGGAATGAAGCTTGTTTGGTTAGTCCTTCTTAATAACAGAACTTTTAAAACTGTTTTCAGAGTAGATGGCGCAGCTGGGAAACTTGTTTTATTTAAATAAAACTTGAGGATCAAAGTGCAGACTGGAAGTGTATTTCTATAAGCGAGGGCTTTGTGCCTCTGAGGGAGCACATGCTTCGAATGCTGCTACTCCTGCCAGCCTCTCTGCAAATTTGTAGTGTTTAACAAAAAACAAGCATTTTTTTTTCAGTTCAAGCCAAGAAGACTCTTTTATTTTTTGCTGATTTCACCCTCTTTCTCTTAGCTAGCAGGCCTCGGGGCGTGTGACGTCATGGTCAGCATCTGCACAGGGGAGCCAGAAAGCCTTTAATGAATTGCAAAGTTTATTCTAGCAAAATACTCTGTCCCAGAGCTTTTTGATCCAAACAAGGTAAAAACATACAAATATCACATTGAGAGCTTCAGGAATGCCCAAGACCTCAGGAGCTCAGAAGCATTAATTGTTTTGTTTTGTTTTGTTTTGTTTTGTTTTTAAAGCAAGGGGGAACTAAGCAACATATACAGAAAAACAATAACAGGGATTATTTTTACTCTAACTTGGTTCAGTGATACCAGATGTAGAGTAAAAGATCTGTGTCTGCAAGGGTCAAGAGTTTGAGTCAAAACTCAACTTCAAGTTAATTGGCTGATGTTTGCAGCTAAATAAATTGAAGAGATATAATTTGCCCCTGGTGGGAAGGATCCCTGTTCTTTAGTGTCTATATAAATATCTTCAAAGAAGTCATCTTTTATCTTTCATGATGACAATAAATAGAAAGTAAAAGCAATCATGAGAGGGCCTGTCAGAATGAAAAGGAAAATACAAGATAAAACCAAATCAAAATGAAGATATAACTTTATTCAATTCAGATGCATACTTGAACCCAGTGTTGTTTAGTAAATCTTAGTTTCGCCTGCCTAATTGAATAGATATATGGACGTTCAGTACATTTAAGTAAACATGGTTCTATGTACCAGTTTTATATTTTGAAGTATACGCTGGAAAACTATGCAATTAAAAGGCTGTTTTCTTGAATTTCATTTTCATTGTTATTTTTAATCAACTGGAAGTTTCTTTGGAAATCTAGACAGGATTACTTCTTTTAAAATCTCTTTTCGGGGGTTGGGGGAGGAAGGAGCCACTTGAAATATGGATAATGTCTGTCAGGAGTAAATAATCTAGAGATGAGAAAAAGGCACCATATGGAATTCACTAGACACTAACTCTCTTGTCCACCCAAATTATACCAGTGCCCACATAATAAAAAGACATTGTAGGGGCTGGGTTGTGTGCCTTCCAGGCAGAACTCCACAGCCAGCAATTAGTTTATATAGTCAGAGGCCAAAAATCCTTATTGTCTTACTGGCTGTATAATTATCTGTTATGATGAACTGTGATTCTAAGAACTATTGTCTTAAACTTGGATCTGTGTGTGGATTAGTTATCTGGCTGAGACCCAAGAACGGACCTTCCTTTAGTGTCTCTGCCTGAGTGATTTCTCTGGTCTCTTCCTGGCTGGGTAAAACAGAGACTGTTTCTGCATGATTTCTTTGGTTGATGAGAAGCAATTATGCCTTAAATGAAGTCATTCATGTCTGCCATTTTGTTTGCATATTTTCCAGTGTTCACCTGTTATTAAACCTGTCTTTAAACTGTGAGCAAGCTTCAAGTAGACTTTTGTGTATAACACAGTTCGGTAATCAGAGGAGAACAAAATAGATAAAATGTTTTCTGCGCAAATCACTCAAGCAAGAAATCTAATAAAGTGATTAAAATCTAAAATAGCATTTAAGAATTTCCTGGGAACTTTTATTGCTTGGACACCCCCACCCTCACCCTCATTCTATGAAAGATGGCAATTGTCTTAGCTGTCCCAGTGTGAAAGTTATTACCCCATTGTTAACTAGCAGAGGAGAAAATAAAAAACACCCAGGAAAGAGGGAGTCTTAATATACCTTATCATTATTGTCAAAATAGTTCTTTAAAATGATATATTGGCATTTGCACAAAAGATTGCTAGAAGAAATTATTTAAAGTTAGTCATATTTATGAATGAGTTCATTATAAATTATGAATTGCATATTTAAAGGTCATATGACATAGAGGCTTGCTAATTAAAAATGTATTCTATTGAACTTGCAATCACTAAAAGTCATTCAGGGCTGGAACAGTCAACAAACAAATCCTAAACTACTAAGTCACTGTTTCCTCCCATAAATGAAGATTTAGTAAATAGCTTAACTATTTCTTGACTTTGGTGTTGATTTTCCACAGTGAGTTATTTGCTACATATTCTTTATTGACAGGTATCCCACCATGTGCACATTTAATTTTAAACTAAACATGCTAGGAGAACCAGAAATGCGCTGTATAGTTTTTCCAATAGTAAATACAAAAAGGAATGCTGTTATGTAAATTGAAAATGGAGCTGAAATTATGGTTTATTAAATAATTTCACACTAATTCACTTGTAAAAGATGGAAAAGGTAATACATTCACAGCAAGTAATTTAGGTTTTAAAATTTACTTTCTTCAATTCCTTTAAAAAATCCAGCCGTCAATAGGTATTTGAGTCTGAGTTCCAGTCAAATAAGAGAAAGGTGGCTAGAGATTTAAAATGTATCACCACTGAGTAGAAAGTCTCCTCCACCCACACCCCAGAGAAGGCTCATGCTAAGGTGACCTCTGCTGTTTGAAGGAAAGGCTTGCACAAAGCAATCCCTCCTTTACATTCCTCCCTCAATAATCCTAAAGTGCAAGCATAAGAGCAGATACTGCGGGACTTAAAAATAGTTACCAAATTGATTATTATTTCATTTATAGATGCATCTTTCAGCTTTTCTCCATAATTGCTGGGAAATCTCCTCTGTCATTTATTTCCTCCCACCTTTGTCCACAGTGTGACCAACTGGGATCCTTGTCATTGAGTTTTCTTCTCACTGAACGGTTTCCTCTACTCCTGGTGGCGCAAAGTCATGACCCAGAAAAAAAATTGATTCATGAATTCTCAGGGTGCAAGTAAAGTGGAGAGGAAATATGCCTTGGCTGAGCTCCGACTAGTGACAATTTAAAACCTGTAATTAGTCTGAATTCAAGCTGCAAAGAGAATCTGAATTAAAAATTCATTAATTCAAACTGATATATTAACTTGAACAAGCTAGATCCTTTATTACAATGAATCATTTTTACAGCTGTTATGTTAACTCTTCTATCCTAAATTTTCCGAATTTTAAAATAATTCAGGTGCTAGAAATACTAGCTAGAATTGGTGCATTGGTGCCTCCTCTCTGTCTTGAAATACCAACTTTTATTGGATTGTCTTGGTGTGAACATGATAATTCTGGGTATATTTCCACCTCAATTCCAAATTTCATGTTTGTAAACTTTCATTGTCCCATGGAGTGCAGGCTCCTTTGCTTCCTCTCCTCTGATGTTTCTAAGACCCCAGGTCCCCTCAGTCTCTGACATTTCCATGAACTACACTGCTGAAATGCTATACAGTAATTAACGTTGATCCGGGTACACACTCAGCCCCCAGTACAAATTAGAATGGAAAAGGTTATCATAATATTGTCCTAGTCTATTTTGTAGACTTGAATTGCTCCCTGTGGAAGACAAACAACAACAACAACAACAACAAAAAAGAAAGATAATTTGAAGTTAGACTTCAGAGAAAAGACCAGCTAGGTAAGACTGATTCTTTTAAAAATCCAATGTATTCTTAGTTTTATCTAAGAGTAATGAATTATTTTTGTGGACACAGTCATACTTAAGTTGTGACTCCCTAAGGAACAATGTGCACGGCTGACAAGTAGGCTAGTGGTCAATGGACAATTCTGGAATTCAGTATCGAGTTCTGTTATCATTGTGTGGAGTTCAAATTCAGGTATAAGCAGCAGCTGGAATCTCTCCAACTGTCAGTAGTGTCTGAAAAACACTAAGAGACTAAATAATTTAGATTACACTATATTGACCTGTATAATTGTTTAAATGAGTAATGCAGTCATCAACTGAAAGAGGTCAACCATCTGTAGAGGAAACACAGAATTTAGTTTCATTTCCAAACAAACTTTTGAAAGCAAATTGTTTTTTTCTGTGGGAGGTAGGGGAAAGTCTGAAGACAGATTAATGGCTTCTCCTGCTAAATAAAGGTTGAAGCGTCTGTCGTTTATAGAATGCGACATCAATAGGGAAGATTTCACACGCAGCTGGTTCCCAACTGCCAGGGAATCAGTTGCTGGGGCCTTGTTTCCATGGGGTTAAAAGGAAAGTAGCCTGGGAGTTGAACCTTATTTCTTTATCCAGTATCATCATTCATTGCATATGTGTGTGGAAACGTATATAGAGACAGGGAAACTCTTTGAAAAAATACTAAATCTTTATGCTAAAAAACTATATCTTTATAGATAAAGCAGGTCAAATCAAATCTTTATCTCCATTGTAGCAAGAACAGCGGAGCTTCCTCTATGTAAACTCTGGGGACCATGCAGCTGCAGAAGCATCTCCTGAAGGAGGACCTAATTGAGGACTGCTGAGAAAGCAAGGATTGCTAGTGCAAATAATGCCAGCCAATCAGAAACTGCTGTTTAGGAGAGCTGCTTTCTTGGACCAATGGGAACGTGGGTGGATGGCATTATGGGAGCTTGCAGCAGTGCTCAGATGAGCTTGCTGCAGCATTTCTCACCTGCTCCCTGAGTCTGTATTGTTGACTCTGTGCCAACTTACCCCCAACCTCCAAGAGCAGGTAGGGTCAAGTAGAGAGCTGTTCAGAGCACAGGCAACCCTCTATAAGTATAAGGTTTTGACAAATCAGATTTATGCAACTATCCATATTTTTTAACTCTTATTTTACATAGAATAGTACCTATAGATTCAAACTTGGTATTCAAGTATATTAATTTGAATTAAAGTCTACTAAAATTAAGGACATTACTAGTCTATTTTCCAAAGCCTTTAACTCCCAGTAGTTTCCTTGCCAAACAAAAAAAGTTTTAATTACCAGATTTCTGCAATGAATCCTCTTCTCTTGACATGGTATTTAAATGGTTTCATGTTTCTTTATGGAGAAAAAAATTACAAATGGAGAAAGTGACATGTAGAAAATACCATGGGTTCTGAGACTCTATGAAATTATAAAGTTATGCCATGAATTAAAAAAACAGAAAAACATTTTCACGATTCATCTTTACTTCCTATACATACACTTGTGACCACAAACCCTCACTTACATACACATTTCCCTTCATCTTATTTTCCTTGAGAACATATACAGGAAAATGGTTAGAAAAATATTTTCAAATGCTTTTGAGTGAGCTTTTTGATTCACCAAAGAAGACCATTCCCAAATTATCCATCCTTGTATCAGTACTCTCATGTTATCAAGTAATGTAACAAAAATAATAGTAATTCAACATATTAAGGATGTGTATTAGTCAGGGTTCTCTAGAGTCACAGAACTTATGGTAGTCTCTATGTAGTAAAGGAATTTATTGATGATTTACAGTCTGTAGTCCAACTCCCAACAATGGTCGGCAGCAGCTGTGAAGTCCAAGGATCCAGCAGTTGCTCAGTTCCACAAGGCAAGCAGGGGAAGCAGAGTGCACCTTCCTTCTTTCAATGTCTTTATATAGGTCTCCAGCAAAAGGTGTGGCCCAGATTAAAGGTGGGTGCCACCACACCTTTAATCCCAGATGTCCTTGCTTGAACTCATAGATCTTCCTATCTTAATCCTCTAGGATTCATAACCACTATGCCACCACACCTTTAATTCCAGATGATCTTGAACTCATAGATTATCTTATCTTAATCCTCTGAGATTCATAGCCACTATACCTCAAGATCTCCATGCCAAGATTCAGGTCAGAAACTTGTATCTCTCAGCCTCCAGAATTAGAAGGTAAGCCTTCTAATTCTGGATTGTAGTTCATTTCAGATATAGTCAAGTTGACAACCAGGAATAGCCACTACAGGATGTATTCATATACATATAGAAAATGTTTAACCATTAAAAGAGCTCTATAGGGTCATGGTACTAACCATCCAGTAATATCCATCCATGCTTTTATTATAACTCTGCACACTATATTGCTATTGAAATAAAACTTGCAGTTGCCAATGGTTGATAGAAAAATGGTAATGGGAACTCAATTGCTTTTTAGAAGAAATTTTCTTTAATCCTAAGGAAGATTTGGAACTGAGATCTACAAATAAGCAAAATAAAAACACTATTCATAATCTGCTTGTAATGCATTGGAATTTTAAAAATATCTAGTGATTTATGATGAAGATGTATCAGAACCCATCCATATTCTAAGGCTGTGGCTTTTGCAGATAAGTGTTCTTGTTTGTTCTTTCCTCATACCAAGTTAAAGATGAAATTAAACAGTTATTTGCATATGCACCTATTGTTGAGTCCTTCATAAAATACTTCCTATTGTTGCCTCATACAGCCACAAAGTAGAGAGGCAATAATTGTTGATAAATATGAATATAACATATAAATATGTCATATAAAATATGACATAGTTCTTGGATCAATTTAAAGCATAAACCAACATGATGAATATCTGTTGTCTTGAAGAAATGCTTGCAAATAAAAACAAAAACTTAGTAATATACAGAGAAATTTTTCAAATATTTTGTTGACTTTTTTGACATGTTTTACCAGTACATAGGCATGATCTCAATGTTTTGATATTTATTTACCTTTGAGCATAAACATTTTCATACTACTTAAGACCATTCATAAGAACAATTGAAAAGCAACAGCCTTTTCACCCTCTTAGTTGCCTTTCTCCAGCGGGGTTGTAGATCCCATGTTCTACAAGAGACTACATACTTGGAGATACCAGACTACACATAGTAGAAGTCCAGAGAGGGACCATAAACCAAGGAACAAAAAACACATTCACCAAAGACATACTCAAAAATATGTAACTAGACCTATGATTACCCCAAACCCAGATGTCTAGAGGCTTCCATAAGAATATAAGAAAAAGCAGCCAATGTACAAGGTCACTACCAGAAACCAGCTATATTACTACAGCAATCCCTGAATATTCCAAAAAAAAAAAAAAAGGAGAAGCACAAGAAAAAGACCTAAAAACCAACTTTATGAAGATGATCAAGATTTGTAAGGAGAAAATTAATAAATACCATAGCAAAATTCAGAAAGATACAAACAAGTGGAAGAAATGAATAACTCCCTTAAAGAAAGCCAATAAGATCAAACGTTAAAGAAAACAAATAAGACTCCTTAATTCCTGAAGATGGAAATAGAAGCAATAAAGAAAACACAAACTGAGGGAACCTGGAGACAGAAAATCTAGATAAGCAAACTGAAACTACAAACCCAACCATCACCAGCAGAATGCAAGAGAGGGAATAGAGAATTGCAGACATTGAAGATATAATGGAAGAAAGATACATCAGTCAAAAAGAATGTTAAATTTAAAATTTTCTTGATACAAAACCTCATGGAAATTTAGGACACTGTGAAAAGATCAAACATAAGTTTAATAAGAACAGAAGGAGATTTCTAGATCAAAGGCTCAGAAAATATTTTTAAGAAAAATCATAGAATAAGTCCTAACCTAAAGAAGGAGATGCCTAAAAAAGTACAAGAAACTTATAGAAAACCAAATAGATGGAACCAGAAAAGGAAGTCCTCTCACTACATAATAATCAAAACACTAAATATTCAGAACAAAAGAATACTAAAAGCTACAAGGAAACAGAACAAGTATGAAAACAGACCTATTAGAATTACACTCAACTTCTCAGTGGAAACTCTAAAGGCCAAAAGGGCCTAGATAGATGTCCTACAGACTGTCATAGACAACAGATGTCAGACTGGACTACTGTACACAGCAAAGCTTACAATAACCATAGAAGGTCATATATATAAGGCCCCAAAAGGGCCTAGAGAGATGTCCTACAGACTGTCATAGACAACAGATGTCAGACTGGACTACTGTACACAACAAAGCTTACAATAACCATAGAAGGTCATATATATATGGATATATATATATACGGATATACATATATGTATATATGTATATATATATATATATATATATATATATATATATATATATATATATATATCCAAACCACATTTACACAATATCTATCCACAAACCCAGCCCTACAGAAGGTATTAGAAGAAAAATTCCAACCCAAGGAGGTCAACTACACCTATGAAAACATAGGCAATATATAATCTAACACCTGAAAATCCAGAAGAGAAGCATATATACACATATACACACAAACTACTACTAAGACCACCATGAACAACAAAATAACAGTAATAATAATCATTGCTCACTCATATCTTTCAATATCATTAGACTCAATTTTCCAATAAAAAGATGCTGAATGTATGTGGAAAAAGATTTCATGCCTCTTCTGAATCCAAGAAACACACCTCGACATCAAAGTCAGATATTACCTATGATTTAAGGGTTGGAAAAGATTTGCCAGGCAAAAGGAAAAAGAAGCAATCTGATGTAGTCATTATAATATATCTAACAAAATATATCTCTAACTAAAATTATTCAAAAGAGATAGGGAAGGACACTTTATTTGCATCAAGATGACATCTCAGTTCTGAACATCTATGCCACACGCAAAGGCAACCACGGTTGTAAAAGAAATATTAATAAAGCTTAATTAATATGGTTATTATAAGCTTTGCTGTGTACAGTAGTCCAGTCTGACATCTGTTGTCTATGACAGTCTGTAGGACATCTCTCTAGGCCCTTTTGGCCTTTAGAGTTTCCACTGAGAAGTTGAGTGTAATCTAACTCCATACATTAATAGTGGAAGACTTCAACACCCCATTCTCACTAATGGAAAGATTATCCAGACACAAACTAAAGAAAAAAACAATAGAACTAGCAGACATTATGACTCAAATGGACTGAATAGGTATTATAGAACATTTTACCTAAAAAACAAAAGAATATACCTTCTCAGCACCCAGCAGAATCTTCTCAAAAAAACTGATGATTTATTTGGATGCATAGCAAATTTTAACAGATAAAAAATTTTAGATACCCCCTGTATCTTATCAGACAATCATGGATTAAAGCTGGACTTCAACAACAATCAAAACAACATTGAACTCATTGAAATTGAGCAATGCTCTCCTGAATGACCACTGGATTAATGAAGAAATAAAGAAATAAAAGATTTCCTATAATTCATGAAAGTGAAGACACAAATACCAAAAATTATGGAACATAATGAAACTAATGTTAAAAAGAAAGTTCATAGACAGGCAGTGGTGGTGCACACCTTTAATCCCAGCACTTTGGAGGCAGAGGCAGGCGGATCTCTGAGTTC